>NC_090324.1:183172798-183404797 GCF_040869045.1 Eurosta solidaginis
CTGGAAAACGCCTTCACATATACAACTAGCACCACTCCCTTTTAAAACTTCCATCAATACCTTTAATTTGATACCAATATCGTACAAACACATTCTAGAGTCACCCCTGGTCCACCTTTATGGCGATATCTCGAAAAGGCGTCCACCTATAGAACTAAGCCCCACTCCCTTTTAAAATACTCATTAACACCTTTCATTTGATACCCATATCGTACAAACATATTCTAGAGTCACCCCTGGTCCACCTTTATGGCGATATCTCGAAAAGGCGTCCACCTATAGAACTAAGGCCCACTCCCTTTTAAAATACTCATTAACACCTTTCGTTTGATACCCATATTGTACAAACGTGTTCTAGAGTCACCCCTGGTCCACCTTTATGGCGATATCTCGAAAAGGCGACCACCTATACAACTACCACCACTCCCTTTTAAAACCCTCATTAATACCTTTAATTTGATACCCATATCGTACAAACACATCCTAGAGTCACCCCTGGTCCACCTTTATGGCGCTATTTCGAAACGGCGTCCACCTATAGAACTAAGGCCCACTCCCTTTTAAAATAGTCATTAACACATTTCGTTTGATACCCGTATTGTACAAACGCATTCTAGAGTCACCCCTGGTTCACCTTTATGGCGATATCTCCAAAAAGCGACCACCTATACAACTACCACCACTCCCTTTTAAAACCCTCATTAATACCTTTAATTTGATACCCATATCGTACAAACACATCCTAGAGTCACCCCTGGTCCACCTTTATGGCGATATTTCGAAACGACGTCCACCTATAGAACTAAGCCCCACGCTCTTTTAAAATACTCATTAACACCTTTCATTTGATAGCAATATCGTACAAACATATTCTAGAGTCACCCCTGGTCCACCTTTATGGCGATATTTCGAAACGGCGTCCACAAATAGAACTAAGGCCCACTCCCTTTTAAAATAGTCATTAACACATTTCGTTTGATACCCGTATTGTACAAACGCATTCTAGAGTCACCCCTGGTTCACCTTTATGGCGATATCTCCAAAAAGCGACCACCTATACAACTACCACCACTCCCTTTTAAAACCCCCATTAATACCTTTAATTTGATACCCATATTGTACAAACGCATTCTAGATTCACCCCTGGTCCACCTCTATGGCGCTATCTCGAAAAAGCGACCACCTATAAAACTACCACCACTCCCTTTTAAAACCAAATAAATATTTGGGGATTGTTTTGGACAAGAAACTGTCCTGGAGACCCAATGTGGAAGATCGGGCCAGAAAGGCCGCCATTGCCTTGTACTGCTGCAGAGGAGCTATCGGAAAGAGATGGGGACTCTCGCCAAGAATAGTACACTGGCTTTATGAGATGGTGGTCAAACCGATTCTGCTATATGGGGTGCTGGTCTGGTGGAAAGCACTGGACACGGCGAGCACCTCCAAAATGTTAGTGTCAGTGCAACGGACGGCGCTGATCGGTATCAGTGGCGCTCTCAGAACAACGCCTACCTTGGCACTGAACGTCATGCTGAACATATACCCAGTAGATATTGCGGGAAAGGCGGCCGCGGCAAGGTCGTTGGTCAGGCTTCGTGATATGGGATATAGACTTTCTGACCGCGGACACTCTAGCCTTCTTACCAGTTTCTACTTCATCCCGGACAGAACGGACTACTGTATGCCGATAACAGCTCCCTATACAACCTTCACCCCAGTTATTCCAGAGAGAGAGGATTGGGGAAGAGGAATTATCTGGGGCATGGGACCGGTTAACTTGTTCACGGATGGGTCAAAGCTGGATGGAAAGGTTGGTGGGGGGGTCTTTTGTCAAGAGCTAAATTTAAGCCGCAAGTTTAAGTTGGCTGATCACTGCAGTGTATTCCAAGCGGAAATTGCTGCGATTAAGGATGCGGTGGATGGAATGCTATCCAGTGCTACCACGGTTAGGGAATTTAACATCTACTCTGATAGCCAATCGGCTATCAAGGCCTTGAGCTCAACTACAGTGCGATCGAGGGTGGTCTGGGAGTGCCTGACCTCGCTTGCGATTGCATCGAATTATTTTACAATTAAGATTATCTGGGTCCCGGTCCATAGTGATATCCCGGGTAACTGTCAAGCGGATCTCTTAGCCCGCATCGGTACAACTGAACCGGATGAAGATGGCTTTAGGGACTTCGGGATCCCGCTGGCCACCTGTGGATTGCTCCTCCATAGCTGGGCCTCGAATCAGCTCAGCAAACGTTGGGCGGATACCACGTCTTGCAGGGTAGCAAGATCTTTCTGGCCGAAAGTGGATGGCAGGAGGTCTGCTGAAATAATTGGGTTCACTAAGGCTCACCTATCAATGGTCATTGGGGTTTTGACAGGGCACTGTCCCATGGGTATCCATGCGGTACGTCTCAATATACTGGAAGCTCCATCCTGCTGCAGCTGTATGAAGGATGATGAGGTGGAATCACCAAATCACTTTATGCTTGATTGTCCAGCTTTTGCCAGAATTAGGCGAAAGTACTTCGGTCGCGACTCACTTGGATCTCCCGAGGATATATCCAAAGTTGAGATCGGTATCATTCGGAGCTTTATCGTTGCTACCCAACGATTCTCTAAGTAGCTGGATCTAGGTCACCGTTATTTTTGGTGTATGTGGTATCACAACGGACCTTCGTGTTGTCCAAGTGAGCTATCCTTATCAGGGCAGCTACCACCTAACCTATCCTATCCTATCCTATCCTTTTAAAACCCTCATTAATACCTTTAATTTGATACCCATATCGTACAAACACATCCTAGAGTCACCCCTGGTCCACCTTTATGGCGATATTTCGAAACGGCGTCCACCTATAGAACTAAGGCCCACTCCCTTTTAAAATACTCATTAGCACCTTTTTTTTGATACCCATATTGTACAAACAAATTCTAGGGTCATCCCTGGTCCATATTTATGGCGATATCTCGAAACGGCGTCCGCCTATCGAACTAAGGATCACTCCCTTTTTTTTTGATACCCATATTGTACAAACAAATTCTAGAGTCAACCCTGATCCACCTTTATGGCGATATCCTTAAATGGCGTCCACCTATAGAACTATGGCCCACTCCCTCACAAAATACTCTTTAATGTCTTTCATTTGATACACATGTCATACACACATTCCACGGTTTCCCTCGGTTCATTTTCCTACATGGTTATTTTCCCTTATGTTGTCACCATAGCTCTCAACTGAGTATGTAACGTTCGGTTACACCCGAACTTAACCTTCCTTACTTGTTCCTTGTTGATATCCTCGTACAATTACTTCTTTGTGTACACAGTATCGAGATATCATTTACTCATGTCAAGTAGCACATTTTAAGGAACCATCAGGCTTGTCTGATAACAAGAGACAAGACAGAACCAGAGCACTACCTTTTCATTCCATGCAGTGAATTCTCTACCTGACCATATAGGTCTAAAGTTTAAGGCACGTACTCTGTTTAAACAAACCTGCTCAGTGAATGCGGTGGAGTTATGTATATGCTCCTGCATTGACTTTTGGGTCGGCGCAGAAGAATAAAAAAAAATTACAGAGATTTTACTGTTGCATAACTTGCAACTTAAAAGGGGTTGTCAGGACCTATGAGTAGCGTTTTCTTTCAACCAAAGGACAGAACGCTATCCTATCTTTCAAATTGGGTCAAACTGCTCATGGTATGCAAATTCTATTGAAATCGGTTGAGTAGCTTAGAAGTCCATCGCGGACAAACAACGTGACACAAAATTTATATATATTGTAACGAATTTTGGGAAATTTCTGATTATTTTGCAGTTTCTGTTAACGTTCGAATCTCTGAGCTGTCGAATAAATAACTCAAATATTCAGCATAGCAAAACTTTCTTTATGTAGACTACTTCACTAATTCCGTGCTTAAATTAAATTGATTGATTATTTCTCAGATTGCACTGCTTTTATACTCTCTGTTTCCTCGCGAATAACCTTCCCGAACAGCTGCTTTTTCTTTCGTCTTTATGTATGTTACATTTACTTTTATAATAATTATAATTGGACGTCGTGGCAGCGACCTCGTTGCAAATATTTTTCTTCTTAATTTTATAGATGTGAGCTTTATAGCACTTTTTATTAAGTTCAAAATACTTATAACGCAGAAAAGCATAACGAACGTAATCGGAATGTAAACCAGTCTTCTTATATAATTTTAAGTAACGTGACTTTTTGTTTTTCAAAGATTTTAGTTCTTTAGTGATCCAGGCTTGCATTGGTTCATCATATGAAGAAGTACGTTTGGGCACATACTTTTCAAATAAAGTATAAATGATACTATTAAAATAAAAGAAATTCTGATCCACGTTCGCATTATGTTGAGGACAAGTGGTTTCAGAAAGTTCTTCATTAAATTTTTTTTTAAATTGCCTCTTACAAAATCAAAACGACTGGTATAAACACCATTACCGTTGCCCATGGTTTCGTAAACTATCTGGAGGAAACGATGGTAAACATCTTCAGTTAATACTAGAGGCTCATACAAAAAGTCGTTGTTATACGTCTTAGAAGAGACTGGTACAATATTATGATAATAGGTGTTCCATGATATATGCGGCAGGTTAAAATCACCCAAGACAAGCATTGAGTCACATGCCTCATCATCAAAAAAGCAGTTTTTATCAGTGAAGCATGCTGCATATACACTGATTGGTCCGATGGAGGAGGAATGTAGCAAACCACTAAGTAAATCCGTCCTATGTCTAGCAGCATTCGGACGCATTTCAATTCGATGTCATCAGTAGCTGGTAAAATAACCTCCTCGGATGGTATTGAAGAATGTACAGCTAGCAAAACACCACCCCCGGTTCTGTTTATGCGATCATTTCTATAAGACTGATACTCGTCACAAAGAACTTCGGAATTAAAAATATGTGGTTTCAACCAAGTTTCAGTAAAAGCAATAATATTGTAATTACAGTGAAAAGATTTTAAATACAAATCGGTTAACTTTGAGTTTGAACATCTAACGTTCTGGTAATATATACTGAAGGTAGATTTCGAACTCAGTTTTTTGGAGCAGAGCTTTGACGAGGAAATTGGGCAATATTCTCATTTGTCCTATGAAGGAACACGAGAACCAAAGCCCCTGGCGGCCAAAACGAGCAATTTGAAAGGGTTTCGAAAACTTTTGAATAAACATCAATTCTAAACGAAGAAATATTTGTTACATCATTAAACTTGAATTTTAGACCAACAAAGTTGCGTCTATCATTAAGAGAGGACTGTAGACTCATGACCGGTATTCTGACTGGACGCTACCTTTTGGCGTCACATGCCTTTAAATTAGGCTTGGTCAATAATAGCAAATGTAGGAAGTGCGGGCTGGAGGAGAAAACGATCGAGCACGTTCTGTGCTGGAGCCCTGCGCTTGCAAGGCTAAGACTCCAGCTATTAGGAGTGATACAGCTGTCATATCTAGAAGCAGCAAGTGGCTTAAGTCCTAGGAAGCTTCTAGTATTTGCCAAGAGGACGGAGTTATTTTATAACATAGGTCCTGGTTTTTGATAGGGTTTTCAGTTTGGTCGTTAAAACAAACTTCTGGTAACACTACTTACGCATTCAGTCTATGTGAGGTCCTCATGTACCGGCCAATTCAACCTAACCTAACCTAAGCTTGAATTTTCTTATCGTCATGCCTTCAGATTTTATTTTTGTGGCAACATGGGACTTAATGTCATCAACAGAGGTGTCTTTGTCAAATCTATACACAAAAATAGATTTTTTTGTAGGACTAGAACCAGCTTCTTAACCAATGTTTCAGCCAATTATATGCGAGCTCAAATGGCGGACGAGGCGATACACGTCTGCACAGATGGTTCCAAAGTAGTGGAAGGAGTAGGGTCTGTGGTATACTGTGCTGATCCGGAAATAAACAAGTCCTACAAGCTGCCAGATTACTGCATCGTTTTCCCTTAGCTGTAACCAAAGCAGTGAAAACACTGGAAGAGAATAGCTTAACCATGTTAACTTTTATATTGACAGCCAAGCAAAAATTGTGGCAATTATCGCGCATAGCACAGCATCTTAATGCGTGTTAGAGTGTAAAAAGTCTCGGTACAGGGAGAAGCATACATCTATATTGACTCCCAGGGCATATGGGAATAGATCGGAATGAAGAAGCAGGTGTACTAGCTAAAAAGGGCGCATCCCTTGAAGCTTGCTCCGTAGACGTCTCAATTAGATTAGGCGAGATTAAGCGAAGGCGAGAGGTGCACATGATCGACCAAGCGGGATAGGCATAGATTCAAGCGCGTGGCTGTACAGTGTAAAAGATTTTGTGTAGGCCTTACAACCTTAGAATAAGAAAGTTCCTCCTATCATTAAAAAGAGGGGACTGTAGACTCATGATGGGTATTCTGACTGGACACTGCCTTCTGGCGTCACATGCCTTCATATATTTAATACTCCTATATTGCTAATAGAAAATGCTCGCAATGTGTTTTGAATTCGAAATCAAAACAAGACGATTAAAAAATACAAACTTATATCTTTCATACAAATTTTATTGTCACAATGTAATAATCTATATATTAATACGCTAACAAAATTTCCATACAATCAATTGACAGGCTATTTCGCATACTTAGCATACGTAAAATCATATAAAAGTTAAATGAATCGATTCGTATTGATCAGCCGCAGTGCATAGGCCTATTTTTGTTAACAAATATTACTCTATTTGTTTATAATTAATAGAAAAAGTTTTCTGTAAATTCGAAAATCTGTGCAACTATCGAAATTGCCATCTGTAGGATGCATTATGTTCACAAACCCCCCTGAGTACATAGCTCCAAATTCTCAATTGTCGCGTTGCTCAAATGTTTCATCTCTACATATGTATATATTTGTACACGCCAAACGGTGAGAGAACTACTACTTGTTTCCCATTGTTGCCAATTACCTATATTGGTCTGTACCAAAATCCTTAAAAAATTGTTCTAAAATAATTTTTAGCGCGCAAAAAAACTTTAAAGAGAAATAATAACTTAAACGGCCTATTTTTTGGACAAATTTTACTTACACGTAAAAGCATAGGTCTTTATTTAACAGATTCTTTGTTTTTCGTTTTAGGTGCTTTAAAAAAAATGAAATCAGAAATAATGAGTCAACTTTTGTTCAAACTCTGCAAATTTATTTATTTATAACAATTAATTGCAAATTTGACCCAGATGTTTTTTACATTTCCAGATTTTATGCTCATTTTAGATATAGCACGTCTTATACTTACATAATTGGCGCTTAACCGTCTAAACGGTTATGGCCGTCCAACAAGGCGCGCCAGTCGCTCCTTCGCTCCGCCAACCGGCGCCAATTGGTCACACCAAGGGAGTTTAAATCGTTTTCCACCTGGTCCTTCCAACGGAGTGGGGGCCGCCCTCTACCTCTGCTTCCATAGGCGGGTTCCGATAGAAACACTTTCTTGGCCGGAGCATCATCTTTCATTCGCATAACATGGCCTAGCCAGCGCAGCCGCTGCGTTTTAATTCGCTGGACTATGTTGATTTCTGCGTATAGCTCGTACAGCTCATCATTAAATCTTCTTCGGTACTCGCCACCGCCAACGCGTAGAGGTCCATAAATTTTTCGAAGAACTTTTCTCTCGAACACTCCCAAAGCCGCTTCATCTGCTGTTGTCATGGTCCATGCTTCTGCCCCATATAGCAGGACGGGTACGATAAGTGACTTGTGGAGTATGATTTTCGTTCGCCGAGGGAGGACTTTACTTTTCAATTGCCTACCTAGTCCAAAGTAGCATTTATTGGCAAGATTGATTCTTCGCTGGATTTCAGTGCTGATGTTGTTGCTAATGTTGATGCTGGTTCCCAAATAAACGAAGTCTTTTACTATTTCGAAATTATTGCTGCCAACAGTAGCGTGGTTGCCAAGGCGCCTTAGCACGTCTTATAGTGAACAAAAAAAAAATAAATTTGCTACAAAGATATTATACTAAAATTTGTATATTGTCGTTTATGCTAATTTATTTTGATATTCCTTTTTTTATTTTATTATGTTATCTTTTATCACGTTGTATATTAAATTTGCTACAAAGATATTACATTAAAATTTGTATATTGTCTTTTATGCTAATTTATTTTGATAGTTCTTATTTTATTTTATTATATTATCTTTTATCACGTTGTATATTAAATTTGCTACAAATATATTACATTAAAATTTATATATTGTCTTTTATGCTAATTTATTTTGGTATTTCTCATTTTATTTTATTATATTATCTTTTATTTCAACTTAGTTTTTTATTATTTAAATGCAACTTGATTGAATCGGAAAATTTCACGTTGTATATTAAACGAAAAAAAAACCACCCAAAAACCTTTTAGATTTTAGGTCGAAATATTGCATAGGTCGTATATTACTCTACTATCTATATATTAATACGCTAACAAAATTTCCATAAAATCAATTGACAGGCTGTTTCGCATACTTAGCATACGTAAAATAATATCCAAGTTATTTAATTTTTTTTAAATTGGCTCTTACAAAATCAAAACGACTGGTATAAACACCTGCTTTATTTATGCAACCATTACCGTTGCCCATGGTTTCGTAAACTATCTGGAGGTAACGATGGTAAACATCATCAGGTAATACTAGAGGCTCATACAAAAAGTCGTTGTTATACGTCTTAGAAGAGACTGGTACACTATTATGATCATAGGTGTTCCAAGATATATGCGGCAGGCTAAAATCACCCAAGACAAGCATTGAGTCACATGGCTTCATCATCAAATAAGCAGTTTTTATCAGTGAAGCATGCTGCATATACACTGATTGGTCCAATGGAGGAGGAATGTAGCAAACCACTAAGTAAATCCGTCCTATGTCTAGCAGCATTCCGACGCATTTCAATTCGATGTCATCAGTAGCTGGTAAAATAACCTCCTCGGATGGTATTGAAGAATGTACAGCTAGCAAAACACCACCCCCGGTTCTGTTTATGCGATCATTTCTATAAGACTGATACTCGTCACAAAGAACTTCGGAATTAAAACTATGTGGTTTCAACCAAGCTTCAGTAAAAGCAATAATATTGTAATTACAGTGAAAAGATTTTAAATACAAATCAGTTAACTTTGAGTTTGAACCTCTAACGTTCTGGTAATATATACCAGTTTTTTGGAGCAGAGCTTTGACGAGGAAATTGGACAATATTCTCATTTGTCCTATGAAGGAACTCGAGAACCAAAGCCCCTGGCGGCCAAAACGAGCAATTTGAAAGGGTTTCGAAAACTTTTGAATAAACATCAATTCTAAACGAAGAAATATTTGTTACATCATTAAACTTGAATTTTAGACCAACAAAGTTGCGTCTATCATTAAGAGAGGACTGTAGACTCATGACGGGTATTCTGACTGGACCCTACCTTTTGGCATCACATGCCTTTAAATTAGGCTTGGTCAATAATAGCAAATGTAGGATGTGCGGGCTGGAGGAGAAAACGATCGAGCACGTTCTGTGCTGGAGCCCTGCGCTTGCAAGGCTAAGACTCCAGCTATTAGGAGTGATACAGCTGTCAGATCTAGAAGCAGCAAGTGGCTTAAGTCCTAGGAAGCTTCTAGTATTTGCCAAGAGGACGGAGTTATTTTATAACATAGGTCCTGGTTTTTGATAGGGTTTTCAGTTTGGTCGTTAAAACAAACTTCTGGTAACACTACTTACTCATTCAGTCTATGTGAGGTCCTCATGTACCGGCCAATTCAACCTAACCTAACCTGAGCTTGAATTTTCTTATCAGATTTTATTTTTGAGGCAACATGGGACTTAATGTCATCAACAGAGGTGTCTTTGTCAAATCTATACACAAAAATAGATTTTTTTGTAGGACTAGAACCAGCTTCTTAAACAATGTTCCAGCCAATTATATGCGTGCTCAAAAGGCGGACGAGGCGATACACGTCTGCACAGATGGTTCCAAAGTAGTGAAAGGAGTAGGGTGTCTGCATATGGGAATAGATGGGAATGAAGAAGCAGGTGAACTAGCTAAAAAGGGCGCATCCCTTGAAGCTTGCTCCGTAGACGTCCCAATTAGATTAGGCGTGATTAAGAGAAGGCGAGAGGTGTACATGATCGACTAAGCGGGATAGGCGAGGATTCAAGCGCGTGGCTGTACAGTGTCAAAGATTTTGTGTAGGCCTTACAACCTTAGAATAACAAAGTTCCTCCTATCATTAAAAAGAGAGGACTGTAGACTCATGATGGGTATTCTTACTGGACACTGCCTTCTGGCGTCACATGCCTTCATATATTTAATACTCCTATATTGCTAATAGAAAATGCTCGCAATGTGTTTTGAATTCGAAATCAAAACAAGACAGCCCGTTCCCTTCTTTTTTCGATTAAAAAATACAAACTTATATCATATATTTTATTATAAGGTTATGAATCGATTAAAAGTTATATGAATCGATTCGTATTGATCAGCCGCAGTGCATAGTCCTATTTTTGTTAACAAATATTACTCTATTTGTTTTGTTGTTCTGAAAGACAACGATTTTCCTTTAGGTCTAATAAGAGGCTATATTCACGACTATTTTACAAAAGCTAATACCAATCAAACCGTTAATGATAAAACTAGTAAAATATATAAGACATCCACGCATGTTCCGGGGCTATCAAATATATATGTATATATATATATGTATGACCGTGAGAGATTTAAAATAGCATTTACTTATAATAATACCGTCCAGAAAATATTCAGTAATACAAAAAACAAAATAGAAAAATATGACAAATCGGACGTTATATAGCGGATTCCTTGTAAAAATGACGGGTCCTACGTATGCCCTAAGGTATATATTGGTACAACTAAGTCCAGACTAAAAACAAGGATTTCCGCGCATAAATCAAATTTAAAAAATCGCGACCACCCTAATAAAAACAAAACAGCTTTAAGTCAGCATTGCAGAGAAACCGGGCACACTCCAGATTTTGAGAACGTAGCAATAATGCAAAAGGAGAAGCATTACAACAAAAGATACACACTTGAGATGTTGTTTATTATTAACGAACCGAGAAAGAAACGAATGAACTACAAAGCAGATACGGAAAAATTCGCGTCGGCATACCGCCAACTGTTCAACAGGAGCAACAGGAGAGCGGTATGAGAGTTTCGCCTATTATTTAGTTAGTTTAATGTAATGCTGTTTGTGTAAAAATTTGTTTACCATTACTGTATATTTTTTGGATGTTTACTTTTTCGGTTCTATTGCCCTCTTGTACTTATGTTTAATATTGTAAAATTAGTCGACAAGCTACACCCAAGAGTGTAAGTTTATAAATAGGTTTTTATATTATTTATGATTTTAATATTTCATGTTTGTTTTTTACAGTCTTGAGAATGACCTCAGATTGAGGTCGAAATGTCGACTACATAAAATTTAAAATATATACATATATATAAAATCTATTCGGGTTTTAATCTGAATATATATGTATATGGCCTCGAGTTGGTTAAATACTTAAAATTAATAGAAAAAGTGTTTTGTAAATTTTAAAATCTGTGCAACTATCTAAATTGCCATCTGTAGGACGCATTATGTTCACAAATCCCCCTGAGTACATAGCTCCAAATTCTCAATTGTCGCGTTGCTCAAATGTTTCATCTCTACATATGTATATATTTGTACACGCCAAACGGTGAGAGAACTACTGCTTCGCTCATTTTCTGTTGAAATAAAATATTGTTTCCCATTGCTGCCAATTACCTATGTTGGTCTGTACCAAAATCCTTAAAACATTGTTCTAAAATAATTGTTAGCGCACAAAAACACTTTAAAGAGAAGTAATAACTTAACCGGCCTATTTTTTTGGACAAATTTTACTTACGCGTAAAATTATAGGTCTTTATTTAACAGATTCTTTGTTTTTCATTTTAGGTGCTTTAAAAAAAATGAAATCAGAAATAATGAGTCAACTTTTGTTCAAACTCACTAAATTTATTTATTCATAACAATTAATTGCAAACTTGACCCAAATGTTTTTTGCATTTCCAGATTTTATGCTCATTTTCGATATAGCACGTCTTATAGTGAACAAAAAATAAATAAATTTGCTACAAATATATTACATTAAAATTTGTATATTGTCTTTTATGCTAATTTATTTTGATATTTCTTATTTTATTTTATTATACTATCTTTTTTCACGTTGTATATTAAATTTGCTACAAACATATTACATAAAAATTTGTATATTGTCTTTTATGCTAATTTATTTTGATATTTCTTATTTCATTTTATTATATTATCTTTTATCACGTTGTATATTAAATTTGTTACAAAGATATTACATTTAAATTTGTATATAGTCTTTTATGCTAATTTATTTTGATATTTCTGATTTTATTTTATTATATTATCTTTTAATTCAACTTAGTTCATGGTTATTTAAATGAAACTTGATTGAATCGGAAAATTTCACGTTGTATATTAAACGAAAAAAACGACCCAAAAACTATTTTTTCGGACAAATTTTACTTACACGTAAAAGCATAGGACTTTATTTAAAAGATTCTTTGTTTTTCATTTTAGGTGCTTTAAAAAAAATGAAATCAGAAATAATGAGTCAACTTTTGTTCAAACTCACTAAATTTATTTATTTATAACAATTAATTGCAAATTTGACCCAAGTGTTTTTTGCATTTCCGGATTTTATGCTCATTTTAGATATAGCACGTCTTATAGTGACCAAAAAATAAATAAATTTGTTACAAAGATATTACATTAAATTTGTATATTGTCTTTTATGCTAATTTATTTTTATATTTTTATTTTATTTTTTATGAAGGTATCCTCTATTCTATTCGAAATTTTCGTTTTCGTTTACATGTTACATATGTATTTATATTTAATTTAATTAATTATAATTTAATTTAACTAATTATAAATACATATGTAATTGTAAAGCGCCAATTGCATACCTAACCCTTGGTGTGAAATAGGTTAAATTCCTTTAGCACATTTCTTCGTTCTTATCTAAAAATTCGTGCTTTTTGAATTAGGACGCTATTGAAGTAAATGGGCGGTATATGTATATGTAGTTTATATTGGTGATATAGGCCTACTGGGGAACCGAGCACCCAAAACCAACTTCGGTAGCGCGCCAACGGCGTATCTCCCGTGTGGTGTGGAAAAAGCAAATTTTCAATTCAATTTCAAGTAATTTCACCACAATTCTATGTAAATTTCATTTGATTTTACATATTTGTTATATTGTTTTTAAGGAGCTCCATACCAAAACTTATAATTACATTTGAAAAGTTTGTAGACAATTTAAGAAAATACAATCAAAGATTATAACGTCTTAGGTCAAATTCAAAATTTTAATGAGAACTTTAAGTAAGATAGATCAGTTTGCTATATTTCCACTCACTGCTCAACTATTAACGCATTATTGCACTACCCCAACATTGGATGCATAGAGTGAGTTGAAAAAAATACAAGTTGGTCGAATTTCGACCACGGGCGATACTAGTATGAATAAAATTACTATCTACATTTTAAACATGTCGTTTTCTACATTTGTTTTCAGCAAATTATCAATTATATCATCAATATCGATTTTTTCAATAAATCTGACTCAGTGCAAAGTATACCTAACATCTCTTGTCGCTCTTGTCGCGTTGTAGCTCTTTCAGCAGCTTTGATTCTTTTTAATTGCGAGAAGGATCGTTCGGCAGAACAGTTTGTGATCATTAATGTAAACAAAATCCGAAGAGCTATTTCTGTGGTAGGAAATACATCGGATAATTGATCTTCAATTAAAATCTTATACAAATGACTATAATTTTTTTATGCATCAGTATATCTGGAGTTCACATAACTTTGGAATTGTTTCATTTCAATGAAAAATTCTTCCAAGTCTCTGGAATAAAAACGAACAAAGTTATTTATAGCTTCGTGGAGGTCTCCATCACTTAGAGAAAAGTTGATGAGAAATGCAAATCTCTCTGAAACTTCAATATACACTTTCGCACGTCGTTTGATTTCACTGTGAAGATTGTTGATGATTTCGAAAATCTTTTGTCCTAAAATCATCGCGAGGCGAAAATTCTACTTCTGGACTTCTGGAGCATTTCCGTCATTAGGTTGGTTTTTTCTACGACGAGTACGTTTTACGATTTCTGTATAACCTACACCAGGTAATAATTGTTTTGTTTTTTCCTAGAAATGATTGAACTTTTCACAATCCGTACAAAAAACCACACGTTTGCAAATATGCTTTTTCACTTTGCAATGACTTACTCACTGAACGCATAGACGTCAAAATAGAGATCCATAAAATCAACATGAAACCAAAATCGATTTTTTGCATTTTATTCGCGATACACGTCGCATCATAACGAGTGTCAGTATTTTGTGTTTCATCATCAGCAATGATTTCTAGAGCCTCTAATATGATATAAAATTAATCGTAAGCTGCATTCGTCGCATTGAATGTGCTTCCCAGCGTGTAGTTGACAATGTCTTCAAAGTTTTTTCATTGTTTATTTTATTTTTTAATATGCACAAACGACAGGTGGAAGCAGTAGAAAATTATATGTCTGCATAATGGCTAAAAAACTGCATAAAAACAGCACTTCACAGCATGCTCTCCAACCAAATTACGGGAATGCGCGGAACAGGGAACATAGATCGCATTCTCATTCAAACTCAATATTCTTGCTTGCACACCTTTATACTTCCCGGACATGTTTAATGCGTTGTCATATTATTGTCCTCTACAATTTTGAATATCTAAACCAAAGTCTTCAGTAAGAAACTTTAAAGTTTGATTCGCTAGACATTCACCAGTTTGACCTTCCAACTGAAGAAAAGTTATAAACCCTTTTTATTATTCAATATACTCTCCTTTCATTTCGATACGCCTCTTTGCACGCTCATAGAATTTGTCAAATGGGTCGGAAATGTCCTTTTTAGGAACCTTGTCTAGTTTGTCGGTCGTCGCCTTTTGAATGCGGTCAATAGAGTTTTATTTATTTGAGTAAAATTTACGTTTAGTTCTGATTATATTTTTCTTTCACTCTCTCGAATTTTGTGTTTGTAAGAAAATTAGAAGTTTTTTCATTCTTCGGGGGCCCCCCTAAACCGGGCCCCAGGCAACTGCCTATTGTGCCTACCTGTTAATGAGGCCCTGTTTCCAAATAAACTACTTTCATTTTGTTTCGCGGTTTGTTAATGGTTTTTATGCTGCAAACAATATCGTCGGTCCGTTTTGCAATTTTGTATGGGCCTTCCCAGTTACACTGAAGTTTCTGGGACAAACGTTTCTTTGGTTGCGTGCTGTATAAGAGCACCAAATCTCATTCCGGAAAATCTGCCGAATTATTTGCTTTATCGCATCTGGTGTTCACCTTATCACTCACAGTTCTAGTTCGTTGTCTTACAAGATCGTGTATTTCCCTCATCTCTTCCTCCGAGCTACCAATGCATTTCATATCAGTCGAAGGTCATTGCCAAAAATTACCTTTGCGGGGGTATGGCCCGTTGTTTCATGCACTGCCGACGGGTAAGCCATCAAAAATAAGGATATCACACTCTTTATTGAACTTGCTTAAGTACTCCTCCAAGGTTCTATTGAATCGTTCCACCATACCATCGGACTGAGAATGCAATGCAGTTGTCCGTGTTTCTCGAATGCCCAATGTCTTACACATTTCTTGGAACATAGCTGATTTAAAATTCCTGCCTTGGTCAGAATGTAACTGCTTCATATGGTCATGACTTAGCGTTTTGTGCCGTCTTGCTCTGGTGCAAACCTCGCAGTTAGCAATCCACTCAGTGACCGACTGACGCCAACCAACCTGTAACGTAGCAAATGCTACGCCACAATATCTATTTCCCATTTAGCGCCCACCCCTAACATTATATTTTCCATTTACTGCCCACCCCTAGTATTGTATGTACCGACATACATATATGTACATACATACTGGCCCAACAACCATCGCGCAAGCACTAGGCAAGCCAGCGATGGTGAACGCACAATGCTTGGGAATTTTCGTTCGTGGCGCGCTGTGCGCGACAATGCGAGCATAATTCTCAATGTGTTCATAGTTACATATGAATATAATGATTTGCCGGAATACATCAGGCACACTTCGCCGTAGGTAAGTGAAGTGCGTGTCGGCCGCCATCGGCGGTCAACAAGGGTGCCCTTTGGGTTAGGAGGGTGCGTTACAAAGTCGGTTCCACCGATGGAACGCCCCCTGCTTATCGGCCGCCTTGCCGGTTTACCCACATTTCCGGTGAGTAAGACGGGACTTACACCCCCTGTTACTCACTGGAACGGTAATGCACGAGCAGCCTTCTCGGGTAGGAAGGAAACCCATCCCAACGACAGTGGCGGGGCGGATTTCCCCACTACCCTGGCAGACTGCCCGAGCCAATATAAATACATTCCAGGGACTCCCTTTGGGTCGACGGGGAGGTAAAGTTACAAGGTCGGTTCTGCCGACACATGGGCTGACTTCCGCTCCGAAGCCGTAAAATTCTTTTTGCCGAAGCCACACATTAGCCAACTAGAGGACGCTATCCGCCAAAGAAAACAGACGAACAGAGAAAAGGCCAAGGACTATATCTTCGCCCTCCAGATGATGATTCGCCGCCACCCGGCTTTGTGCACAGAAGATCATCTAGAACGCATATACAATGGACTACGGGTGGAGTGTCGACTTTTTGTGAAGCGGGGCGAGTTCCAAACGATAGAGCAGCTTATGTAGCTCACCGACGAGTACGAAATACTGCGGAGCGAAGAAGCCAAACAGAGCCGACTGTTAGCACATAGCTTAACACAGTAGTAACCGAGGAGCTGGAGAAGCAGAATGATCAAATAATGCACTCCCTGTCCACACTCACTGACCGTTACGATGCAAGAAACACCTGCTGGCGATGCAAGAAACGCGGCCACCGCCGCTCCCATTGCACCAACAAAAGAAGACTTTTTTGTTCTAGATGCGGCCGAGACGGAACGCTCTCCAGGGATTGTGCATGCTACGGAACGAACCGAAGTAATCCGATAACACCCGCACTATTATCATCCGTAGCCAAAGGGAAGGGGAACAACGGACGTTTTTACATACAGGTGTCCATCGAAGGATTGATATGCCGCGCCCTGATCGACACGGGGGCCACCGTGACATATATCAATGAAGCCGTAAGAAGGCATCTGGAACGACGAAAGATTCCACCGTTATCCAATCGTCGCAACGTGCAGCTCGCAAACCAATCATGCATTGCGAGCACCCACTCCTACCCGGTCAAGGTCAAATACAATGGTCAAATAGCCAGTACGTTGGTATCTGTTATCCCTAATTTGGCCGAGAGTGTTATCCTGGGTATGGACTTTTTGGCAAAGCGCAACGTTACCGTCTCACTGGATGGAAAGCCCCCTTACCACAGCCGGAACAACCAAAGCGAACGCACCCGGCCATCCTCCTCAGCGATAATGGCAAGCAACTCCTCAATAACGCCCCGGCAACGATCCTGAGAGATTGTGACATCATCCACCGATTTACCGTAGCGTAGGCCTCCCACAAAGATCCTACCCAACGGGTTATCAAAACAAGGGTGGCACAACGTACGAAACAAGACTATCGGAACTGGCACAAAGAACTACCAGAATCAACCGCCGAAATAAGTTTTAACCGCACCGCCACGAATACTGGACGTTAAGACATTCTGGGGCCCGCCATTAATAGCCGGCCATCTAAACGCCATCGTATGCGACAAACCAACCACTGGTGACACTATACCGTATGCACCAACCCGAGAGCAACACGATACTACTAATGGAAACCACGCCCCAGACTTCTTCGCCCGGACTATGGCTAAATCGCAAAAGGGTGTAACACGGCGCGTAGGGTGGACGAAGATCACGCTATAATCAAGCTGAAAGAACACTCCAAGATGGTACGATTCGCTTCGGCTGAGGAGAAGCAAGATCCGACCTAGTTTGATAAGTTTTCTATACATGAAATGTAAATACCTTAATTTTGAAATGTAAATTTAAAATGTAATATAAAAATGTACATATGTATATACCTTAATCTTGAAATGTAAATTTAAAATCAATTTCGTCCTTGCAATGTAAATTTAAAAACAAATGAAATGTACACATTATTGTTGGAAAAAGAGAAGAAAAAAAAATCTATCATAATAATAAAAATATCAACGAACATATATACACATATGTCGGCCGAGCCATCGGATTCAACCGATGATAAAACATACCTGGGCTCTGCCCATGGTAGTTCAGGCCTCCGCGCAAAAACCCTAGAATGCCACAATCTTTCGTTCGCCGAAGTAGGAGGGGGACTGTAACGTAGCAAATGCTACGCCACAATATCGATTTCCCTTTCAGCGCCCACCCCTAACATTATATTTTCCATTTACTGCCCACCCCTAGTATTGTATGTACCGACATACATATACATACATACTGGCCCAACAACCATCGCGCAAGCAGTAGGCAAGCCAGCGATGGTGAACGCACAATGCTTGGGAATTTTCGTTCGTGGCGCGCTGTGCGCGACAGTGCGAGCATAATTCTCAATGTGTTCATAGTTACATATGAATATAATGATTTGCCGGAATATATCAGGCACACTTCACCGTAGGTAAGTGAAGTACCGATGGCGGCCGACAAGGGTGCCCTTTGGGTTAGGAGGGTGCGTTACAAGGTCGGTTCCACCGATGGTACTCCCCCCTGCTTATCGGGCGCCCTGCCAATTTACCCACATTTCCGGTGAGTAAGACGAGATTTACACCCCCTATTACTCACTGGAAAGGTAATGCACGAGTAGCCTTCTCGGGTAGGAAGGAAACCCGTCCCAACGCCAGTGGCAGGGCGGATTTCCCCACTACCCTGGCAGACTGCCCGAGCCAATATAAATACATTCCTGGGACTCCCTTTGGGTCGACGGGGGGTAAAGTTACAAGGTCGGTTCTGCCGATGGTACTTCCCAACAGGACATCTCCTCTCTATTTGGTCTTTCCTTTCGTCCGGGGCTTTGCATAACATGTGAAAAATCTCTATCTTCTAACTGTGCCTTCCAAATTTCATAGTCTTCGTCAATGGAAAAGTCATAGCTATGTAGTCGCTGGATCCACCGTTCCAATTGAACTTCTAGATAACGGAACTGCAGTAGCCATTTCAACGCTACGTGATCTCTCCTGACGCGGAATCGCTTCCCATAGAAGTACTTGTGAAAATAATTAATGTACTCTACCAATGCCAACAGCTCTCTCCGTGTAACGCTTCCAATAGCATATCCACTCTCATCTGTATCTAGAATAAAAGATGGCTGTGGAATCGGATATGCCAACATTGGGGCAGTGCACAAACGCTATTTCAATGTTTTCAAATCCACTTCTTGCTCCTTCTTCCATTCAAAAACTTTATTTTTTCTTGTAAGCTCATGGAGGCTATGGGGTACGCTGTCTAAGTTTGGTACAAACCGGCGGTAATATGTGCACAGTCCAAGAAAATTTCTCACTTATGCGGATTCTGTGGTCTTGGCCAATCCTTTACTGCTTCTATCTTTTAATTCGCGGTGCAGATGCCCTCTGTCTTTACTTTATGACCCAAGTAACTAACTCCCATCTTGAACAGAGAACACTTTTTGGGACTCAGTTTCAGACCGGCGCCAGCTATTCTCTGCAGAACTTCCTCCAATGCTCCTCAAAGTTCTTTCCCAAAACGATGATGTCGTCTAGGTACACCAATCATGTTTTCCCATACATTTCTTTCAATACCTGATTCACAAGTCAAAAGTAGCTAGTGCAATACAAAATCCAAAAGGCGACACTGTAAATTGCCAAAGAACATCTCCGAAACTGAAGGCTGTTTTCTCCTTGATCTCCACTTGCCAGTAGCCACTTTTCAAGTCTAGTGTTCAAAACCATTTCCTACCAAATAGCGAGTCCAGAGTTTCGTCAATTCTTGGCAGTGGTATGCTCACGGTAGTCCACGCAAGACCTCATTTTTCCAGCTTCTTCTTCACAAGTACCACCGGTGAGCTCCATGAACTAGCCGATGGTTCGATTACGTCGCTGTCTCTCATTTCTAGTATGATTTGACCAGGGCCGTGGAGAGGGGTGGGGGGGTTTGGGGGCCCGGCAAGGCAAAGCAGTATTGACAGTACTCAAACTACGATTTCATAGATACATACATATTTTGTTGCTACAAAAAATTGTTTTAAAATTAAAAATCACTTAACTAAAATCATAAGCATCCGATCAAATACTATGGGGCAAAGTCATAATCGAAATAAAATGTGATTTTAAGTTAGATAAACGTTTTTGACACAATTTTATAAGCGCTATCTGTCAAAAATGCCTCAACTAACATAAAATCATATTTTATTTCGACTTCCCAACGACTTAAGTGGTCGCCATTTCCTTCAAAACATACTCCATACTACTCTAAAAAAAACGGAGAAAAAGTAAAGCGTGATTGGCTCGTTTGAAGTGCAACAAAAGAAGCGCTTTTTTGTTTTCCATGCCGGCTTTTCAGCAAAATTTCCGAAAATACTTGCTCAGATTTGACAAAGTCTTCAGGTTATTCTAGAAAAAGGTTGGAAGAGGTTACACGACAGAATTCCTGAACATGAAAATAGTCAAAATCATAAAACTTGCTATATAGAGTGGCGCCAATATGAAATGAGAATTCGAAATGCAACATTTTCTCTTAGCGGAAACCCTTAAAAATGGAGCAGCTTGCTGGAGAGAGATACTTCGCAGAATTCTTGATGTTGTTTTATTTCTTGGAGAAAAAGGATTGGCATTTAGAGAGGATAATTTATTGGTCGGAAGTCCAAAAGATGGAAACTTTCTTGGTATTTTGGAACTGATCAACAATTATGACCCCATATTTTATGAACATTTGGAGAAGGTGAGGGAATCTCAAACGAAAAAGAATCGTCTCCAAGCACATTATTTGTCTGATGGAATACAAAATGAGTTCATAGAAATCTGTGCAAGTCAAGTAATTAGAAAGATAGAAAGCGAGAGAAATTCCGTCAAGTATTACACAGTAATAGTCGATGCAACCCCTGATTCGGCGCATATTGAGCAGACTGTTTTTATATAGCGTTATGTTTTATTAGACAGGACTCCGGAAAATGGAAAATCCAAGAACGCTTCTTAGAGTTTGTCGATTGTAACGCAAAAACAGGAGAAGTTATCGCTGAGCTGATTCGCAGCACTCTAAAAAAGCAAAATATTCCACTGAATGACTGCCGTGGGGAAGGGTATGATAAATGCAGTAATACGAGCGGTCATTACAAAGGAGCGCAGAGTCATATCCTGGCAATATTTGCACCTTGTGCTTGGCATAGCTTAAATTTATGTGGAGTGAAAGCTGCTGAATGTTGTACAGAAGTCAACACAATTTTCGGTATTATGCAGAAATTTTATAACATCTTTAGCGCAAGCCCTCAGAGATGGGAAATTCTCAAGCATATCACAAACAAGATGGTCTGCTCGTGTGAATAGTGTGAGCAACTCAAATTCCACAAATATTGAAAGCTATTAATGAAATCAAGCTTCTGAATCTGAGTTCAGAAATATTAACGGATTTGAAAATTCTTGAAGCGTATATGGCGAAATTTGAGTGTATCCCCTTAGCCTACATTTGGCTCAAAGTGTTGATGGTAATCAAACATCGAAATCTGGTTTAGTTTATTTATTTATTTATATTTTAATATTTACTTAATTACTTAATTGGCGCTTAACCGTCTAAACGGTTATGGCCGTCCAACAAGGCGCGCCAGTCGCTCCTTCGCTCCGCCAACCGGCGCCAATTGGTCACACCAAGGGAGTTTAAATCGTTTTCCACCTGGTCCTTCCAACGGAGTGGGGGCCGCCCTCTACCTCTGCTTCCATAGGCGGGTTCCGATAGAAACACTTTCTTGGCCGGAGCATCATATTTCATTCGCATAACATGGCCTAGCCAGCGCAGCCGCTGCGTTTTAATTCGCTGGTCTATGTTGATGTCTGCGTATAGCTCGTACAGCTCATCATTAAATCTTCTTCGGTACTCGCCGCCGCCAACGCGTAGAGGTCCATAAATCTATCGAAGAACTTTTCTCTCGAACACTCCCAAAGCCGCTTCATCTGCTGTTGTCATGGTCCACGCTTCTGCCCCATATAGCAGGACGGGTACGATAAGTGACTTGTAGAGTATGATTTTCGTTCGCCGAGAGAGGACTTTACTTTTCAATTGCCAACCTAGTCCAAAGTAGCATTTATTGGCAAGATTGATTCTTCGCTGGATTTCAGTACTGATGTTGTTGCTAGTGTTGATGCTGGTTCCCAAATGAACGAAGTCTTTTACTATTTCGAAATTATGGCTGCCAACAGTAGCGTGGTTGCCAAGGCGCTTATGCGCTGACTCTTTGCTCAATGACAGCAGGTACTTCGTTTTGTCCTCGCTCTAACACAAACAATTTAAAAAGGAACAACTGAGAATTCATTTATTTTAAACAAATAATTTCAAGTGTACAAATATCAATACATTAACAGTTATACTGAATTTTGCATTACTCATTGGGTTCTATATGTGTACTTACATATAAGTACTGCATATGATGCATGTACGAATTCGTTAATTATTTTTAAAAAAGTCACAACACTCTTAGGAGGTTTATCATCGGACGATTCTTGTATTATTGAATTTTCTCCTGGGAAGCTTCTGCGACTATATGTTCGTCACTATATTCTCCGTAGCAGGCAAGAATGCATAGAATCGATAAATGAATAGTAATATGGGTAATACAGTAAATTTAGTTAGAAGCCAAAAAAATTCGTGTATGAGAAGGGTTATATATTGTATTATACAATTTTTTTATTCAGTGCTTATAAGCGGGAAAATTACAAAACTTTAGTGATTTTAAGCGGGAAATTCTCATTAGCGGGTTGCTTATATCGTAATTTTTTGTCTACATTGAAATAAGGGAGTTTTTTGCAATTGTGTAGTTATTATAACCGGAAAATGCTTATAACCGGGGTGCATATAAGAGGGAAATACTGTGTATAATACCAACTTATCAATCCGGCATGTGAACACACCATAAAGGAGAAGTATCGAACTAACTATCAGCACTACGAACAATAGAAGAAAAAGTATCGAAAAAAACCACTGCCAGCACTAAGAATTTTTGTGAGCTATTAAATGAACTTGTACTGAGTTTTGAATTTTATATATTGCGTTAATAAACTAAATGGTTAACAAATAAAGAGTCAACCAAACAAATATTAAGAACCCCAGATTTTCATTGCATCGAGACTGCACATATTTATGGTGGCCCATGAGGGGATTTTCATAATACAAACGGTCTTCATATCGTATTGAACACGAGGTGTGTTAACAACAACAAATTCTGCAAGTCACTGCATTATAGTTTGTTTAACACTTACTCATCACGAAGCACCACAACTATAACAATAAGATCGGCATCCAGCACAAATCCTTGGCAATTTATCTATTCGGTGAAAACGGTCAATTGGACGAGATCGCATGTTGAAGGTAAGATAATGGTATGTGTGGGCATTTGAGTGTTATTAAGCATTAGTCAGAATCAAACAATTAACTTACGAAAAACCATTAATATAAGTGAGTCAGGGGAACCTGCAGCTTTGATCAAACTGCAACAAAATCGTTTAACGGCACTGTCCAAAACATTGATACATTTCAAAAAGGACGCGGTTGGGCGTAAGAACGCAGTATACTTCCAACAGGGTTTGAAACGAGTTGACGAGTTGAACCGGGAGTTTTATGCAACTCATAATGACATCGTTCGTTCTGATATTGACCCCGACGATGATTATTTAAAAGACGATATTGCATTTCAGTTTGAAGAAGCTCGCTTAGATGTAGTTTGCGAACTTACACAACAACGCGATGAGCTGCATCCACCTAAACCGGAGCTGGCGGAACCAAATCGCAGCAACAATGAATCCGTGATTCACGCCCATTGCACATCAGCTATTCAATTCCCCCGGTTACCCGTTCCAAAATTTTCTGGAAAGATTACGGAGTGGTCTAGTTTTCACGATTCGTTCAACCGATTAATCCATGATAACTCTGAGTTGAATGACATTCAAAAATTCCATTACTTAAAACAGGCACTTCCAGTTGACCATGATACCGATATACATCAGATGCTGCTTACAGAGGTTAATTACCAAATAGCATGGGCATTTCTACTCAAACGGTATAACAATCCGCGTATTCTTTTCTCTCATCACATGATTACGCTTTATAATTTACCCGTACTAACACGAGAAACTTCTGATGCGCTAAAGGCAATGCTTAATGCTGCAAATGCTTGTATTATTGAATTCAAGCGTCTGAAATTTCCAATTACACAGTGCGATCATTGGATCTCCCATTATTTAACTACAAAGCTGCCCAGCGAAACTCACCGGGCAAGGGAACGGCATTTGGGGAGCAAGACTGACATACCAACATTTTCAACTCGTTTGTTCACCATCGATGCCATCGAAAACCGTAACATGGCATTTGATAATTCCTCTTCACGCAATATCTTGAGAGGTACAAAGACTTCAACAACTTCCAGTTCTCATTACCCGAAGTCTGCGGTATCAAACAATTCACCAGCAATAGCACAAGGTCCCCACAACCTTCCAAGGGCTAACACACTGTCTCCATCAGCAGATGTCTTTGACCCCAAGGTGGTCACGAATGCTCATGCCAAAGTTGCCATACCCTCCACCCAATTTGATCAGGTGCTCGTTGACAGGTCAGCGACGCCAGTATTTCTAGCTACCGCTTTAGTATCGCTACGCAACGAGGCCAACGACCAATTCACACTAGTGTACGCGCTCATTGATCAAGGGTCGGAAGGGACTCTCATCTCGGAAACTGCCGTTCAGCGATTAAGGCTCCAACGTAGTCCAACGTATCCTCAGCAGACATATGTGGAGTAGGTCCCAACACATCCAGTCATTCAAAGGGAAGGGGTTAGTTGCATACTTCAATCTTGCCACGACGAGCACTTCGCCGCTCCTATATTGAATGCGTATGTCCTAAAACAACTCACAACGCAGCTGCCAAGTCAGCCAATCGTACCGCCGTCGTTTACTCATTTACAGGGGCTCCCATTAGCCGACCCTATGTACTATCAGCCGAAAAAGATTGATCTGATCATTGGAGCTGATATGATTGCACAAATTTTGCTACCGGAGACTCGGATCGGTGATATGGATCAACCCATAGCACAGCATACGCACTTAGGCTGGATCCTTTCAGGTCGCATCGCATCCACCCCATTGCCTAGGATCACAGCCCGCTGCCACCGTAGCAACATCGAGCTTGAATCACTAGTACACAAATTTTATGAAAGTGAGCAGGTACCAGCGGAACCCATATTATCGGAGCAAGACAGATGGTGTGAAGAATTCCTTCGTACCACCCATACTAGGCAAGCTGACGGTAAATATCTGGTCCGACTGCCATTGAAGTCGTTATATGACCCAAATATTACGTTGGGAAAATCCAAGCAGATCGCGCTGAATAGGTTTTATAAACTCGAGCGAAGACTTCAACAAGATCATGATTTGCGCGATAAGTACACGGACGGAATAGAAAATTATTTCCGGCTCAATCAAATTACTCTAGCAACCACAAGCGAGGATCAACATTGTAAAATGAATGCGGCCAATAAGCCCACCGTAACATCATACGTTCTGCCCCATCATGCAGTGGTGAAGTATAAAAGGTTAAAAATGAATGAAAAGTGTTGAGACGTTGATGAGTGAATTTCGAATGTATTAATGTGTCTTTATTCAAATATTTTAGCTTATTTATATTAAATTATTCTAAACATATTCTTACATACATATTTACATTTAAGCATACATACTTACATGCATATCTACCTTAAGCATACATACTTACATACCTACATACAACTAGACACAATATATTTACCTACACATCTGTGTTGAGCTGCGACTTCTATAGGAAATGCATACCTTGCAAATTTGCTGGAATTCAAATTTGTTTGGTTGTGTGTTGTAAACACCCGTTTTAATGGCTATGTCAGCATTAATTATCAAATGCATATTTATGTGTAGATGAACATTTCCACTATTTTTGTAGCAGGGTAGCATATTAGACTGATTTAAATATTTGGGATTAAATTGTTGGCTGTTTACACTACATCTCCCTTTTTTCAGAATGCTTATGCATTTGGAGAATGCATGAGCATTCTATTTTTATAAATTAATTCTACTTTTGTATTTTATGTTTGTAGGTTGAACATTTTCTTATTCTACTAATTTAAGTCTATTTTTGTGTATTTTTATTTTCTTATTATTTGTGATATTGCTATTCTCTATGTTACTGAGAAATTTTTGCTTATCCTCATTTCCTATTCTAGATGGGGTTAAAGTGTCATTATTTTTATTATTAGTATTTTCTTCTTTATAGGGTATTAGAGTAAAATTATTATATTCATCGATTTCTTCTACCTTATAGGGAATTAATGTAAAATTGTTGTTTTCATCGATATTTACTACTCTGAAGGGTTTAAATAAAAAAATATTTTTCCTATTGATATCTTCTATTCCAAAGGGCTCTTTATATCTACTATCTAGCCAAACTAGGTATAAAGGACCCTATTATCTAAAATTATGGCCTTTCTAAAAGGCGAGGTTATGCTAGATGAATCAGGTCTAACTTATATTTATATTTCTAATAAAAATAATGGAGATTAATGATTTAGATATCCTTACTTTCTACTCCACAGGACCCTATATATATCCTATCGACTAAATATAGGAGATGTAGTTTTCCTTACCTTGACTAGTTATTTCTATTAAAAAAAGCTTTTGCATTGTTACTAAAATTAAATCTTATAAAATAAGATAATGGTTACAGTCATCATTGCGTGAAAATTGACGTTGTTCTAAAAGCGGGATTTCTGAGCGTATGATTTACAGTAGATTTGGTAAATTCAGTTGCTGTTAGAGCAAGAAGTAGTTATATAGTGACAAGTGGTTAAACAAAAGGGTACAGTGGATGCAAAAATTTTTCATATCTTTTCTTATACCATTTTTCATACTTTCCAGTAATATTTTTATTAGATCTTATGTGTCATGCGATTTTCTGGGTGGCCTTCCCAGATGGGATCGTAATGATATTTATGAAGAATTTCTTTAGTTTCTGTCGACATTTGTCACATGCATAACTTCTGGGGTTAATGCAAATTTTAGATCTTTGAGAACTTGGGTACCTATTTTTTATTTTTAAATATGCTTACTCGAGTATTCATTATTCTTGACCAATTTGTCTCCTAAGGGACAACTGTCTTTTTATCTTACAAGTCCTAGATTGCCGGCATTTTTAAGGCTGGTTGAATATTGTCCTAAGTCAATAACTTCCTCAACAATCTGGTTGCTTGTATTACGCTCCAATTTTTCTATCCTTTTGGGTGAAAATGGGCGTGACATGTCTAATTGCAAATTTATTTATTAAGCTCTTTATTTATAATATTCTCTTTGTGACTTTTTATTTTCTTCATTCTGGCTGGTTTTTAAGTTTCCGATCTTGTGGTAACTTTAGGTATTTTGCATATTTCCACTTACGTAAGGTTTTCAGTCAAGCATTATGTTGCGAAAAGTTTGTGGTATAAATCTTCTACCTTGACATCCTTTATAGATGTTATTTTGATTAACTTCTATGGAAGCTACTACTGAGAATTAGCAAATTGTTGAACTTAGACAGTGCTAATGCAGCTGTCTTAATAAATTCTTCTATTGAGTGAGGCATTTTGCAGTGATTCATTTGTAATATTTACTGTTTTTATCGGAATTGGGTTGAATTTAGAAGATTTAGGGTGCTAAATTTTAATATTATATCAATAGCACGATTCCGCAGGTTCAAACTGCTGGCCAAACATTTGAAATGTTTGGGTTAATTTTTGGCTCTGGTTCAGCTGCTGGTTTATATTTTAATATTCTTTTCTCTGGTGTTTCAGAGTTTCTTTTTCCTACTTCGTAACCAGCTATGGGGTTAATTTTTGTCCACGAAGACATTTTAAAGAGATGATATGATTGAAAGAGAAAATTAAAGATGTTTAAGTGACTTGCATTCACTTAAATAGGTAACGGTTCCGTGACTTGCGTGCACCTAACCACCCATCCGTGACTTGCGATCACGTCTCCAAGTGACTTGCGTTCACTTCACTAGTTATGACTTGCGTTCACACAACCCTGGCGGTAGAGTAGACTGGAGTTGCCATCCAGTGCTTCCAGTCAACAGTGTTGGAATTGCTTTCCATCACTAATCTATGCTATAAATACAAGGGCAATGCATTAACTCGCTCTCTTGTTTCGTGGAACACCGAACATCTACCAGCAACCAACATCATCTACCTTTTTTGGAATAAACTTGCATCGGATCAACAACGTAGGAGCGAGTACAACCATCAGCACCGACGTCACCTCCAAATCCATGAGAACAACAAAGAAAGTATTATCCCAAAAATCGTAAGTTATATCTTTCTATATAAAAGCAACCGAGATAGCACTTGCGTTGCGGTATTCCCCTAAACTAACCTAACCCTTGCGCGGTCATCCCCACCCTTGCGTGAGATTGGTTCTCGAACCTAACCTAGCCCTTGGGCGGCCGCAAGACGGATCAAAATTCCGAATCCTACAATTCAAATTCACTATTTAAATTCATTTCGTAAAAATGTTCGTTCCGTTGTGGAATTAGTTATATTTCCATTTCATATATATTTGCTGTGTGAAGTCTCAGCGTTTAAGTTCCCATTGTTAGCTTTAAGAGTTTAAATTCAATAAAGAATTAATATTGAAATACGCATTTGCGTCAATGCGTTAAACATTTGGTCCTTGCGAGCCAAATTTGAATCAGTGGCAACGCAAAATTACAACACTGTTCATATATCGCTATCGCCCCATCGCTAGCTTATTTCATTCGAAAATTTGCCATTCGTGTGTGCTGAGAAGAAAATTTGTGCAAAAGCCTCAATAAATTGTAAGAAGTTTTCACATTCATTTTTTATGCAAGTTGAGTGTTTTCACACGGTTTTACAGTGTAAAGTAAGAGAACACAATTCATATTGTAATAAGTGGTGCGCAGCAAACAGCTTGGAAAAGTGAAACAAGGCGCGCAACATACTGTGTGCACGCATATACATAAGCCAAATTGACGTAAATTTTCAAGCCCCATCGGAAAAGAGAAACATGAGAACAGTGAGGATACGCACGTGAGTATCAGTTTGGATGTTTTCGTGAAAATTTCATTATTATTTCATAACGGCAACCAAGCCCGTACATTCTACCGTTATTTGCATATACGGTGGTATATACATATATACGGAGTTCCAGTCCGCTATTCCGCAAATAGCGTACCTCAGTTAAAACAATTTTTTCGTACGTCGCTTGCGCTTGCGCTAGCAGCGACGGCAGCCTATCTCCCTTTTGGCTCCCCATCTTTTATGTATATGCACATACATGGTAATACTAATTCACGCTATTTGCACTAGCATATCAAACAACCCCACTTGCTTTCAATTAAATTGCTTCTAATTACTATAAAAGATCCCTCCTTAATGAAATTCAAATAGAAGTTCTCTAAGGGTCTATAAAGTGCATATATGAGTTTTTCTCAATAAACCGAAAATTTGTGTACCTACGCATATACATACCACAACCAGTTGCTTACATGCACATACAGATAAACGCCGGTTTGTAGGAGTAAAGAGTGTGATTTGCTCTAATCGGCATAGTCATCGATATAACTAAATATACTAAAGTTGTTAAAAAGGATTTATCGTTGCGATTGGGTTCGTACCCAATAATTGTCTGGAAAAATTATCCCTTTAAAAAAAAAAAAAAAAAAAAAAATACAACAATCTTACATCTTACGCAATCCAGCACGGGAATAAATGCGTTATTACGTTGCTTGCGTCCAACCCTAACATCTTTTGAGAAAACCGCTTATCTTGGGCTTCTCAAATATTGAAGATCCCACGTTATTTTGCATATAACGTGTTTGCTACCACTATTATCTACATATCTCCATCATTATACATCAATTCTACACATACCACGTTTATTTATACGTCACACAAACATTTTGTATCACAAAACATTCAACATCATACGTATATTTCAGTGAATTCGGGGGAAATTCCCTAGTAAACCGTGTTAAGTTTCCTCTTGTGAAATCCCTTCGATATCAGTGGGGCATTCCATAATTAAGATTGCTTAGTTTCTTTCGGTGAAGCTCTTCGTGGGCAGTGCAAAACCGCTTAAGTGCGCATTCGTTTTCGTAAAATCGTTATCCCTCTGAGCGACAGACGGAAAGTCCTCTCTCCAAATAAGTGGTTCTCGGCTTGCGTCTGTAGTGCTGAAGTTTCTAATCCTAAACCCGAATCTTCGTGCACAATACCACTTGTGAAATAAATAATCTCCACCCAGCTTGTCATCCGGGTCATTCTTATCAAATCAAACCCTTGATACCGTCTCCAACCATGCCTTCTTCAACAGAAATCATGTCAAAATTTATCTTCGACTCCAACAATGTGGCGCAATTTTGCACCAATTTTCAAAAGGAAGATCCTGATGACCAAACGGACTCTTTATTGGAGGTCAAGTTAGAGGACCTCAGCGGTCGCTGGGCTTCGCTAAAAAACGCCTATGAAAACGTATGTACAGCTGACGACAGCGCAGTTTCTGGAGAGTTTAAAGAGGAAGCCCACAACAAATTTCATCCTTGTGCTGACTCTTTCTACATCTGTAAATCACATATATTGGATCAATTAAAAATCCTCCGTGGGAATTCATCAGAGTCCGGCAATACCTCCCATGGGAATCCTACAGGGCCAGGCAATACCTCCCGTCAGTCTCTGCCTTTCGATCCAAGCTCGGGATTGTGTCTCAAGGTGGCACCGTGTGATACAGAAACCTTTTACGGTAGCTATGAGGAGTGGTCATCCTTTCGTGATAAGTTCACGGCCGTTTACCTCAACCATCCCAAACTGACTCCCGTACAGAAACTCTATCACTTGCGAAATAAGACTCGAGAAAAGGCAGGCGCAATCGTAAAGCAGTACCCTTTGTCCGATGATAAATTTTTATTAGCATGGGAAGCGCTAAAAGCCCGATTCGAAAACAAACGAATCTTAATAGGTAAACAATTGAAATTGCTTTTTAACATTCCTCAAGCTACCTCGGAGAGTAGCGAAGGAATTCAAAAGATACAGAGCACCATCAATGATTGTCTTGTGATCCTAAAGACGCAAGGAATTTCCGTTTCCGAGTGGGACCTCATTTTAATCTATTTATGTTCCTCAAAGCTACCAGAGGAAACACTGTCTCTGTGGGAGCAGTCCCTCGAATCTAGGAAGGAGCTTCCTAACTGGTCCCAGATGAACCAGTTTCTGACCAAACGTTACGAAGTGGTTAAAGCCTACATGAATATAAAGGCACTAAATCACGCACTTCGTTCCCATCGAAATCCTCGCCTAAAATCCAATCCAATCACTCTCAAGAAAAACTTGCGTTTACTTGTAGATTATGCAACGACAGTCATCCCTTGAAATCTTGCCCCGAATTCCGAAAACTCAGCGTATCAGAGCGTACCAAATTTGTGAAGGATATCCGGTTTTGCACGAATTGCTTCGCTTACAACCATTCATCTACCAACTGTCCCAGTGTCTTCCGATGCCTGCACTGTAAGAAAAACCATCACACCATGTTACACCCTCCCACAACCAACCAGCCCGAATCAAAGGCTACGCCTAGCACATCCGCGAAAAAGGCAACCAATCTATTACACACCGAATCTTCCCAAGAGCCCAGACATCCCATCTTCAACCTCACCGAGGGCAATTGGGAAGAGTCTCCTTCTCCCACCAAACCTGACTTCGAAGTTCAGGCTAATTTCTCCACCAACAATGAGAAAACACTCCTTCCCACCGCCCTAGTCAGCATCGAACACCAGGGTTCTATCTTCACGTTACGAGCACTCATCGTTCAAGGCTCACAAAAAACCTTTGTGTCCGAAAAAATACAACACCGTTTACAACTACCTACCTATAAAGAAAACTTCTCAGTCACGGGGATGGGCGGAAAAGTAGTAGAAAATGCCAACCGTGTCTGTCTACTCACGTTGGTACCGAAATTCAATCACCCCGTATCCATACCAACGCCATCGTCTTAAAACAGCTGACCAGTTTTCTTCCCTCCTTTAAACTATCGAAACCAAATCTTTCGGAAATTCAGAATTTAGATCTTGCGGATCCATACTTTTATACACCCGGTCCCATTGATCTCGTCATTGGCAGTGACCTTATACCCCAGATCCTCCTGCAGGGAATGAGACACGGAGTTTTTGGAAGTTTGCTTGCGCAAAATACCGTTTTCGGGTGGTATCTGAGCGGACCAGTGACCTCCACCCAATGCTCTACATTTCATACCCATGCCACAACAGTTTCAAACGAGGATCTGAGCTTCCAGCTGAAACGTTTCTGGGAATTAGAGGAAGTCGCTGAATCACATCTCCCATCCGAGGACGACCGTGCGTGTGAGTCGTTCTATCTAGAAACCACATACCGACAAGCCAATGGACGTTACGTCGTACGCCTCCCCTTCAAAGCAGGGTTCCCATCCCAGATTTCTCTCGGTTCGTCTGGAACACATGCTCAGAAAAACTCCGCTCCTTGAATCGGAATATAATCATGTGCTAGAAGAATATCTAGCCCTGGAACATATGAAACCGACTTCTCCTGAAGAAATCCACCAAAACGAAAAGAATTTTTCGTATTATCTTCCTCACTATTCGGTAGTGAAACCGGACAGTGCATCCACCAAAGTCAGAGTGGTTTTTAACGCCTCCAAGCCGACGTCTTCAGGCACGTCGTTGAACGATATCCTCCATATAGGCCCTGCTTTGCAAACCGATCTTATGTTCATCATTCTCAACTGGCGTCTTTATAGATATGTATTCAATGGCGATATTCAAAAAATGTACAGTCAGATCCTCCTACATGAGGACGACCAGCAGTATCAGAGAATTATTTTTCGTCGACCCCATGACACAAAACCTACCGATTTGAACTGTGCGCCATACCTGGCTATCCGAACATTACACCAGTTGGCCAAGGACTTGAGGGAACCCTACCCTCTAGCTGAGCGAATTCTCACCAAAGAAACTTACGTTGACGACATCTTGTCTGGAGGACATGACCTTCGCTCCTGCATGCAAGCCCAATTCCAAACCATTCATTGTTTAAACTCCGCAGGATTCTCCCTCAAGAAAATCACAGCCAACCATCCAGAGCTTCTTGTCCATATTGCAACAGAAGACTCGCTTGAATCCGACTTCTTGAAATTTGATTGCTCAAGTTCAACGAAAACCCTCGGCATTAGATGGAATGCATTAAACGATTCCTTTTCGTATACCATAGAACCCACTCAAGTACCTTCTCAGGCAACTAAAAGGCAAATCTTATCTTCGGTTCCGAAACTTTTCGATCCCGCAGGGTGGCTCGCGCCTATTCTGGTTCGGGCAAAGATATTGCTACAGCAGATGTGGTTAGAAGGTACTGAATGGGACGAATGTGTCCAACCACCCTCCCTCCAAAAGTGGATTCAATTCGTATCCGACCTACCGGTTATCGGAAAACTTCGAATACCCAAATGGACTGAGTTTTCTCCAAACCAAAACATCCAAATTCAGGGATTTTGCGATGCTTCCGAAAAAGCATATTGCGCAACTGTATATATACGTTGTCAATCGGATGAAAAAGTCTCATGTCATCTTCTTTTTCTAAAACAAAAGTAGCACCTTTGCAAACAGTGAGCCTGCCGCGCTTAGAACTGTGCGGTGCAGTCCTATTATCCAAATGCATAAAAAATCTAATCAATCAACTACCTTTAAGAGATATTGAAATCTTCTTATGGTCGGATTCATCAATCGTCCTTGCGTGGCTCGAAAACCACCATGCAATTGGAAAATATATGTAGCGAATCGTACGTCACAGATTATCAACAACGTAGGTAACATTAAATGGCGCCACGTATCCACTAACCATAACCCAGCAAACCTCGGCACCCGAGGATGTAGACCACAGGATTTAATTTACCAACCAGACTGGCTTCTAAAACCACCCGAGCAATGGCCCCTTTCACCGCGTCAGAACGTTGTTCCTCACGAAGAACGAAAGGTTGAGGCGTTTCATATTTCGGAGAATGAACCCGACATCCTAGACCGATTCTCATCTTGGCCGAGGGCATTACGAGTGATAACCTACATTTTTCGTTTCCTCCATCGAATCAAGCCCATACAGTCCACTCAGTCGATCAATTACGAGTCTTTAGTTATCACTCAGGCTGAAATTAACTGGGTAAAAACACGTCTTATAAAACTTGCGCAGACCAGATACTATCCCGTGGAATATGCCCAACTTTCCAATGGACAAACTATCTCAAAAAGGAGTTCACTTCTCCCCCTGAATCCCCTTCTCGACGCAAATGGCCTTCTCCGGGTAGATGGCCGACTAATCAACTCTGATATCCCGTATAAAGAAAAATATCCAGTCATCATCCCTGAATCCTCACGTTTCTGCTACTTATTTCTCCAATATCTACATAATTTATTAATGCATGCTGAACACCAACTCATGGTGAGAACTGCTAGACAGGAATATTTCATTCCGCGATTGAAATCAAAAATTAAGTTTTGCATACGTAATTGCAAAACATGTACCATCTTCAAAAAAGCCTCGAGATCACAAATCATGGCAGCCTTACCACCTGAACGTTCTAACTATTCCTTACCATTCACCAATACCGGACTGAACTTTGCAGGTCCCTTTGACATTAAATCGTCAAGTATGCATAAAGCACCAATAATTAAAGGCTACGTCTGCGTCTTTGTGTGTTTCTGCACCAAAGCAATACACTTAGAACCCTGCTCCGACCTTTCAACCAAAGCCTTTCAAGCCGCCTTTTCCCGATTCGTCGGAAGACGCGGTCTTCCCTCACGACTCTTCTCCGACAATGGGAAAAACTTTGTCGGCGCCAATAGGGCATTTCAACGCGACTTCAAACAATTCCTGAAAGAAGCTTCCGATGATATCAAGGAAAAATACTCTCTTAAATCTCTCGAATGGCACTTTTTACCACCCAATGCCCCCCACATGGGTGGCCTCTGGGAAGCCGCCGTTAAGAGCTTCAAATTGCATTTTAAACGCATTGCTAGCGGTCACCATTTTACATTCGAGGAGCTGGCCACATTGCTTGCGCGCATTGAAGCCATACTCAACTCCCGACCACTCTCCCCTATGTCCGACAATCCACAAGAATTAGTCGCGTTAACTCCAGGACATTTCCTACGCGGTGCGCCATTGCTGGCTGCGCCGGAGCCCCAACTCGATAATCTATCTCTCCATAACAAATGGGAAAAGCTTAAAAGGTTACATCGCCAATTTAGTCAAAGGTGGAAAGATGAATACCTCAAAGAGCTTAATAAAAGGTATAAGTGGAAGACCGCTCAAAGGGACCTTTCTGAAGGAGATTTCGTCGTTCTTAAAAATGAATTGCTACCCCCAAACGAATGGCGCCTAGGCCGAGTAGAAAAGGTGTACCATGGAGTTGACAATCGTATACGTGTCGCCGACATTAGAACGCAACAGGGAATTTTCACCCGACCAATAGTCAAACTATGTCCCCTTCCCATCCAAGCTGAGGTGCCCAGCCCTTAACCCGAATTCACACACACTTTCACCGTCCAATTACCACCGCCAAACTTGTTTAATACTTTTACTAAATCGCATCTCTCTTACAGAAGCCGTGACACCCATGGATCGTCATCTTCGGACGTCTCCGTAGGCAATCGGTCCCGTGTACCCCGTGACCCCAACGTGCACCAGTGCTTGGTATGCTTCCGCTACCACGCCCTGCGTTTTTGCAGGGAGTTCAATCTGATGGATGTAGAGGAGCGTCGCGTCAAGGTACGCTTCCTCGACTACTGCCCTAATTGCCTCGCCCGAACACACAACCATGTCCGAGACTGTCGATACGAACAAAAGTGTAAGATATGTCGTCAGTGGCACCACACCCTACTGCATCGTCCATCCACGGAAGAGGTGGAGGTGGAACACACAACCACCGAAACGGCACGTCAACGAGCAAGCACCCCAGCGGCCCGACCAACCTCAGCCGTTGGATGCTCGCTGGTGCCTCGAGCTCGACAATGCCATTACTGCCTTACAACGCCTCCGCAGAGCAGTTGCACCTGTGCAACGGGGGCGCCATGTTTAAGTGACTTGCGTTCACTTAAATAGGCAACGGTTCCGTGACTTGCGTTCACCTAACCACCCATCCGTGACATGCGACCACGTCTCCAAGTAACTTGCGTTCACTTCACTAGTTATGACTTGCGTTCATACAACCCTGGCGGTAGAGTAGGCTGGAGTTGCCATCCAGTGCTTCCAGTCAACAGTGTTGGAATTGCTTTCCATCACTAATCTATGCTATAAATACAAGTGCAATGCATTAACTCGCTCTCTTGTTTCGTGGAACACCGAACATCTACCAGCAACCAACATCATCTACCTTTTTTGGAATAAACTTGCATCGGATCAACAACGTAGGAGCGAGTACAACCATCAGCACCGACGTCACCTCCAAATCCATGAGAACAACAAAGGAAGTATTATCCCAAAAATCGTAAGTTATATCTTTCTATATAAAAGCAACCGAGATAGCACTTGCGTTGCGGTATTCCCCTAAACTAACCTAACCCTTGCGCGGTCATCCCCACCCTTGCGTGAGATTGGTTCTCGAACCTAACCTAGCCCTTGCGCGGCCGCAAGACGGATCAAAATCCCGAATCCTACCATTCAAATACACTATTTAAATTCATTTCGTAAAAATGTTCGTTCCGTTGTGGAATTAGTTATATTTCCATTTCATATATATTTGCTGTGTGAAGTCTCAGCGTTTAAGTTCCCATTGTTAGCTTTAAGAGTTTAAATTCAATAAATGAATTAATATTGAAATACGCATTTGCGTCAATGCGTTAAACAAAAGAGAAATTAGAAATTTATTCCTGTTTCTTTGGGATTGGCGGAAATTGCTAATCTATGCTTATTTCTTTGTTTTTATGTTTATTATATTAAGCATTCCTTTTGACTTTTATTATTTTTTCCTTATTTAGTTAGCACTATAAAAGGTTTATTTCTAAAAATGTTTGTTCTTGAGGAAAAATATGTTCAACTTAACATATTTGACATTTCTAATTTTTCTTACAAAATCTTCTAAAATTTTTTTTTTTCAAATGATGAATAGTTAAATACAGTTTATTTTTTCTTGTTTAATTATTAAAAATTAATTCCTATGCTATTTTTTTTCATTTTGTTTATGTATATTTTAAGCTAGGCACATCTATTGTGTTAGGTGCAAATAAAACAAAGATTATTGCACCTTTCAGCTCGACGTTTCGCCAATTTTCCTTGGCATCTTCAGGAGCGTGACACTGTATTTATTTAATAAAACAAAAAACAACAAAGAACACAATCAGATACATATAGAATTAAAATTTAAAATATTGCAATTAAATATTGTTTGTACAAGAAGTATTTTCTTACTTACAAAATTAGAATTAAACGAAACACATAATTTTCACTAAAACATTTAAACATTTAAAAACATTTTAATATAAAAAAATTGTGTAAAGTTAATTGAATGGAAAAATCGATACCACCTACATGCGGTAAACTTGTCATACTAAAAACTAAATTACAAACATAACAGGTACGCGGCGGCGATATTGTCTGCATCTTCTTTTTTGTTTATTGTGTTTCCTCTTTTTTGCAAAATTCTTGGGCTTTCTAAGGTGTAATGCGCTTTTTCTCTCCTTTCGGTGTCTATTATTTTTATGTTTTCAAAATCAGCTGTGTGTTTATTTTCTATCGCATGCTGTGCCAAAGCTGTGCTTTGTTTTTGTTTACGTATATCGGATTCGTGCTCAGCTACCCGCGTGCCGAGCGCCCGCTTTGTGGTCCCAATATACACCTTATTGCAGCTATCTTCTTCATTCCCTTTACATTTAATTTCGTAAACTACATTGCTACGTTGTTGGAGATCTATGGGTGTTTTTGTTTTTGTAAAGCACGTTGCCAAAGTGCAGTTCGACCTGTATGCTAGTTTAGTGTTTGTGTTTGATGTTTTTGTCAAGTCATGTGTGAAATTTTCTGTGAGCCTAGGAATGTAAGTAACACTGAAGTATCGCTTTGTCTGGTTATTTGTATCTGAAGACTGTGTTTTTTGGGTTATATTTACTATTTCCATTTGTTTCTGATATATTAAATTTGATATGATATGGTCCGGATAATTATTCTTTTTAAGCGTCAATTTAATTTTCCTAATATTTGCGTCATGAAAACTTTGATGGCTGATAGATAGTATTTTGTCTATAAAGTTCTTCGCCGTATTTATTTTGTATTTGAAAGGCTGTGAAGATATAAAGTTTATCAGGCGCCCAGAAGAGGTTGGTTTCGAGTACCAATCCAATATTAGTTTATTATTGAGCCTGTGTATACGTGTGTCTAGAAAGGGGATGTTGTTGTTATCTTCTTTTTCGATCGTAAACTTTAGTCGATTATGGTATTTATTTAAAACATCTAATATTGTATTTGTGTATTTTCTTGGGATGATGGCGAAAATATCATCTACATATTTGACTAGTAACTTTATTTGTATGTTGTGTTGTTTTTGTAATTCAATAAAAGTGTGTGAAAGCGCGTCGTCCATTATTATATCGGCAATGGTTGGGGAAAGGGGGTTGCCCATAGGCATTCCATATGTTTGTGTATATATGTTGTTGTTGTGCACGAGGTAATTGTTGTCTTTTAAGCAGAACTCTAAAATATTATGAAACTTGCTCTTAGGTATATTCGTATTTTCCTTTATTTCATCCCATTTTTGCATTATTATTTTGGAGGCCATATTTGTTGGTATATTAGTGAATAACGAGACGACATCAAACGACACTAACAATTCATCATCACGTATAGTTAAATTTTGCAGTCTTTCTTTTAACTCAAATGAGTATTTAATGTTATATTCAGTGGAAATCAACGACTTGAGAATTGTTGCTATGTATTTGGACAAGTGATAACATGGAACATTGATAGACGAGACAATCGGACATAAGGGACATTCTGGCTTATGGATTTTTGGCAGTCCATATAAACGAGGTGCTGTAGCTGCTGTGCTAGTTAATTGTTGTTTATCTTTTAGACTAGTGTGTTTTCCTTTGAATAGCTCGAGTATTATATTGTTGTTTTTCCTTTGAAGTGTGGATGTTGGGTCGGCTCTTATCGCTTTATACGTATTCTTGTCTCCTAGTAGTTTTTCAATTTTCGTGTTGTAGTCCGCTTTATATAGAACGACGGTTTTGTTCCCCTTGTCCGCGTCTGTTACGATTATGTCATCTTTGTGAAGTTTTAGAAAAGATTTTGTTTTTTGTAAGTCTCTAGTACAAATTTCTCTACGGAATTATGTTTAATGTTGCGCCTAAATTGAAGAATCCTGCTGCACAATTTCTTTCTTGCTATTTCTTTTTCATTCTCAGTTTCTATTGTTTCAAACACTTGTTCCATTTCTGCTATAGTGTGTATAGGTGAGAAATTATTGGTCATTTCCGGACTATTTCGTGATCATTTTGGGCCCATTCCGGAATCACTTCTGTATGGAATTCGCGATCCGTCGTGAATCCCCTCGGGGTCATTTCGGAACTTTTTCTGAACTATTTCGGGATAATTTAGGAACCATTCCTGGATATTTTCTGGATGGTTTTTGAGACCCATCAGGGAGCCCGTCAGGGTCATTTTGGAACTTTTCCGGGACTATTTCTAGAATCGTGTCGTTGTCATGTCGGATTTTTTGGGACTATTCCGGGAACTTTTGGAGAGCCTTCCGGGGAATTTCTGGATTGTTTTCGGTATCCGTCCACGATATAATCGGGGTCATTTCGTGGCTTTTTCTGGATAATTTGGGGATCATTTGGGGATCCTATCAGGTTATCATCTCATTTAGATCTTTTTTTCACTCAATTACAAAAATAAAATGCATTAGACAGAAGAACAATTTTAAACAGATAACTTGATAAGCAGGCTAACGTGAATAGCCCATATATTAAATTTTCTCCTTGCGGACGGGGCCGCGGGTAAAGGCTAGTTTATAATATATATTAGACTAGCCTATACCCGCGGCCCCGTCCGCAAGAAGAAAATGAAATATATGGGCTATTCACGTTAGCCTGTTTATCAAGTTAAATATTTTTTTTCTGTCTAATGCATTTTATTTTTGTAATTGAGTAAAAAAGGAACTAAATGAGCTGATAACCTGATAGGATCCCCAAATGATCCAGAAATTATACAGAAAAAGCCACGTAGTGACCCAGACGCTATCGCGGACGGATACCGAAAACCATCCAGAAATGCCCCGGAAGGGTCTCCAAAAGTTCCCGGAATAGTCCCAAGAAACCCGAAATGCCAACGACACGATTCTAGACTTATCCAGAGATAATACAGAAAAAGTCATGGAATGACCCCTAGAGGGTCCCCAAATGATCCCGAAAAAGTCCCAAATTACCCTGATGGGTTCCCGTACAGATCCCAAAATCCATCCAGAAGTGATGCCAGAAGGGTCCCCAAATGATCCCGTATTAGCCCCGAAAAAGTCCCGAAATGACCAGGATGGATCCCGAAAACCGTCCAGAAATAATCCCGAAATAGTCCCGAAGAAGTCCCGAAATGTCCCTGACGGGATCTCAATCGGATCCCTAACTGACCCCGACGGGATCCCGAACAGATCCCGAAATCCACCCAGGAATAATCTTGGCCCAAAATGATCCCGAAATAGTTTCGGAAAAGTCCACAAATTACCCTGACGGGATCCCGGCGAATCCTGAAAACCATGCTTAAATGATCCCGAAAAAGTCGCGAAATGACCCCGACGGGTTCTCGGACGGATCCCGAAAACCATCCAGAAATGATGCCGAAAGGGTCACAAATGATTTCGTATCAGCTGAGAAAAAGTCCCGAAATGACCCCAACGGGATTCCGGACGGATCCTGGAAACCATCTAGAAATGATGCCGGAAGGTACACCAAATGATTTCGTATCAGCTGAGAAAAAGTCCCGAAATGACCCCAACGGGATTCCGGACGGATCCTGGAAACCATCTAAAAATGATGCCGGAAGGTACACCAAATGATCCCGAAATAGTCCCGAAATGACACCGACGGGATCCCTTACGGATTCGGAAAACCATGCAGAAATAATGCCGGAAGGGGCCCAAATAATCCCGAAAGAGTCCTGAAAAGACCCTGACGGGATCCCGTACGGATCCAGAACATCATCCAGAAATGATGCCAGAAGGGACCCCAAATGATCCCGAAAAAGTCCCGAAATGACCCCGACGGAATCTCGAAAACCAACCATAAATGATGGCGGAAGGGACCCCAAATGAAACCGAAAAAGTTCCGAAATGATCCCGACGGGATCCCGGACTGATTCCGGAAACTATCCAGAAATGATGCCGGAAAGGTCCAAATGATCCCGAAAAAGTCCTGAAATGACCCCGACGGGATCCCGGACGAATCCCGAAAACCATTCAGAAATGATGCCGGAAAGGTCCTCAAATGATCCCCTAATAGCCCCGACATGATAACATGATTCCGAAAAAGTTCTGAAATGACCCCGACGGGATCCCGGACGAATCCCGAAAACCACCCAGAAACGATGCCGAAAGGGAACCCAAATGATCCCGAAAAAGTCCCGAAATGACCCCGACGGGATCCTGAACGGATAACGAAAGCCATCCAGAAATGATACCGGAAAGGTCACCAAATGATCACCTAATAGTCCCGAAATAATCCTGACGGGATCCCGGACGGATCCCGAAAACCATCCAGAAATGATGGCGAAAGGGTCCCCAAAAGATCCCGTATTAGTGGCGAAAAAGTCTCGAAATGACCCCGACGGGACCCCGGACGGATCCCGAAAACCATCCAGAAATGATGTCAAAAGGGACCCCACATCATCCCGAAAAAGTCCCGAAATGACCCCGACGGGATCCCGGACGGATCACGAAAACCATCCAGAAATGATGGCGGAAGGGACCCCAAATGATCCCGATAAAGTCCCGAAATGACCCCGACGGGATTTGTATGAATCTTAAGCATTTTAGTAAACAGAAAATTAAGCTTTCGAAACAAACAGAAACTCTTAAATTTTTGTTAGAATGCAAAAGGTACGCGCTTATTCCCAAACATCTATCCAACACATTAAATAGTATAATAGTTGACACAACGTCAGGTAAAATAACATAACAAATAGAAACAAGTAAGGAAGGTTAAGTTCCGGTGTAACCGAACATTACATACTCAATTGAGAGCTATGGTGACAACATAAGGGAAAATAACCATGTAGGAAAATGAACCGAGGGAAACCCTGGAATGTGTTTGTATGACATGTGTATCAAATGAAAGGCATTAAAGAGTATTTTATGAAGGAGTGGGCCATAGTTCTATAGGTGGACGCCATTTAGGGATATCGCCATAAAGGTGGATCAGGGTTGACTCTAGAATTTGTTTGTACAATATGGATATCAAATGAAAGGTCTTAAAGAGTATTTTATGAGGGAGTGGGCCATAGTTCTATAGGTGGACGCTATTTAGGGATATAGCCATAAAGGTGGATCAGGGTTGACTCTAGAATGCGTTTGTACGATATGGGTATCAAATGAAAGATGTTAATGAGTATATTAAAAGGGATATATCCTTAGTTCCATAGGTGGACGCCGTTTCGAGATACCGCCATAAAGGTGGACCAGGGGTGACCCTAGAATTTGTTTGTATAATATGGGTATCAAAAGAAAGGTGTTAATGAGTATTTTAAAAGGGAGTGATGCTTAGTTCCAGACGTGGACACCGTTTCGAGATATCGCCATAAAGGTGTACCAGGTGTGACCCTAGAATTTGTTTGTACGATATGGGTATCAAATTAAAGGTATTAATGAGGGGTTTAAAAGGGAGTGGTGGTAGTTGTATAGGTGGTCGCCTTTTCGAGATATCGCCATAAAGGTGGACCAGGGGTGACTCTAGAATGCGTTTGTACGATATGGGTATCAAATGAAAGGTGTTAATGAGTATTTTAAAAGGGAGTAATCCTTAGTTCCATAGGTGGACGCAGTTTCGAGATATCACCATAAAGGTGGACCAGGGGTGACCCTAGAATTTGTTTGTACAATATGGGTATCAAATTAAAGGTATTAATGAGTATTTTAAAAGGGAGTAATCCTTAGTTCCATAGGTGGACGCCGTTTCGAGATATCGCCACAAAGGTGGACCAGGGGATACCCTAGAGTTTGTTTGTACAATATGGGCATCAAACGAATTGTGTTAATGAGTATTTTAAAAGGGAGTGGGCCTTAGTTCTATAGGTGGACGCCGTTTCGAAATATCGCCATAAAGGTGGACCAGGGGTGACTCTAGAATGTCTTTGTACGATATGGGTATCAAATGAAAGGTGTTAATAAGTATTTTAAAAGGGAGTGATGCTTAGTTCCATAGGTGGACGACGTTTCGAGATATCGCCATAAAGGTGGACCAGGTGTGACCCTAGAATGCGTTTGTACAATATGGGTATCAAACGAAAGATGTTAATGAGTATTTTAAAAGGGAGTAATCCTTAGTTCTATAGGTGGACGCCGTTTCGAGATATCGCCATAAAGGTGGACCTGGGGTGACCCTAGAATTTGTTTGTATAATATGGGTATCAAAAGAAAGGTGTTAATGAGTATTTTAAAAGGGAGTGATGCTTAGTTCCAGATGTGGACACCGTTTCGAGATATCGCCATAAAGTTGTACCAGATGTGACCCTAGAATTTGTTTGTACGATATGGGTATCAAATTAAAGGTATTAATGAGGGGTTTAAAAGGGAGTGGTGGTAGTTATATAGGTGGTCGCCTTTTCGAGATATCGCCATAAAGGTGGACCAGGGGTGATTCTAGAATGCGTTTGTACGATATGGGTATCAAATGAAAGGTGTTAATGAGTATTTTAAAAGGGAGTAATCCTTAGTTCCATAGGTGGACGCAGTTTCGAGATATCGCCATAAAGGTGGACCAGGGGTGACCCTAGAATTTGTTTGTACAATATGGGTATCAAATTAAAGGTATTAATGAGTATTTTAAAAGAGAGTAATCCTTAGTTCCATAGGTGGACGCCGTTTCGAGATATCGCCACAGAGGTGGACCAGGGGATACCCTAGAGTTTGTTTGTACAATATGGGCATCAAACGAATGGTGTTAATGAGTATTTTAAAAGGGAGTGGGCCTTAGTTCTATAGGTGGACGCCGTTTCGAAATATCGCCATAAAGGTGGACCAGGGGTGACTCTAGAATGTCTTTGTACGATATGGGTATCAAATTAAAGGTATTAATGAGGGTTTTAAAAGGGAGTGGTGGTTGTTGTATAGGTGGTCGCGTTTTCGAGATATCGCTATAAAGGTGGACCAGGGGTGACTCTAGAATGCGTTTGTACGATATGGGTATTAAATGAAAGGTGTTAAAGAGTATTTTATGAGGGAGTGGGCCATAGTTCTATAGGTGGACGCCATTTAGGGATATAGCCATAAAGGTGGATCAGGGTTGACTCTAGAATGCGTTTGTACGATATGGGTATCAAATGAAAGGTGTTAATGAGTATTTTAAAAGGGAGTAATCCTTAGTTCCATAGGTGGACGCCGTTTCGAGATACCGCCATAAAGGTAGACCAGGGGTGACCCTAGAATTTGTTTGTACAATATAGGTATTAAAAGAAAGGTGTTAATGAGTATTTTAAAAGGGAGTAATCCTTAGTTCCATAGGTGGACGCCGTTTCGAGATATCGCCATAAAGGTAGACCAGGGGTGACCCTAGAATTTGTTTGTACAATATGGGTATCAAAAGAAAGGTGTTAATGAGTATTTTAAAAGGGATTGGGCCTCAGTTCTATAGGTGGACGCCGTTTCGAAATACCGCCATAAAGGTGGACCAGGGGTGACTCTAGAATGTGTTTGTACGATATGGGTATCAAATTAAAGGTATTAATGAGAGTTTTAAAAGGGAGTGGTGGTAGTTGTATATGTGAAGGCTTTTTCCAGATCGCGACCAAAATGTGGACCAGGGTGACCCAGAACATCATCTGTTGGATACCGCTAATTTATTTATATATGTAATACCTGCCAAGATTTTAAGGGTTTTTTATTTCGCCCTGCGGAACTTTTTCATTTTCTTCTACTTAATATGGTAGGTGTCACAACCATTTTATAAAGTTTTTTCTAAAGTTATATTTCGTGTCAATAAACCAATCCAATTACCTCACCATGTTTCATCCCTTTTTTCGTATTTGGTATAGAATTATGGCATTTTTTTCATTTTTCGTAATTTTCGATATCGAAAAAGTGGGCGTGGTCATTGTCGGATTTCGTTCATTTTTCATACCAAAATAAAGCGAGTTCAAGTAAGTACCTTAACTAAGTTCATTAAAGATATGTCGATTTTTGCTGAAGTTATCGTGTTAACGGCCATGCGGAAGGACAGACGAACGACAGTGTATAAAAACTGGGCGTGGCATCAACCGATTTCGCCCGTTTTCACAGAAAACAGTTATCATCATAAAATCTATGCCCATACCAAATTTCAAAAGGATTGGTTAATTTTTGTTCGACTTATGGCGTTAAAAGTATCCTAGACAAATTAAATGAAAAAGGGCGGAGCCACGCCCATTTTGAAATTTTCTTTTATTTTTGTATTTTGTTGCACCATGTCATTACTGGAGTTGAATGTTGACATAATTTACTTTATACTGTAAAGATATTAAATTTTTTGTTAAAATGTTACTTAAAAAAAAATTTTTTTTAAATGTAGGCGTGGTCCTTCTCCGATTTTGCTAATTTTTATTAGGCGTACATATAGTAATAGGAGTAACGTCCCTGTCAAATTTCATCATGATATCTTCAACGACTGACAAATTACAGCTTGCAAAAATTTTAAATTACCTTCTTTTAAAAGTGGGCGGTGCCACGCCCATTGTCCAAAATTTTATTATTTTCCACTCTGCGTCATAAATTCAACTCATCTACCAAGTTTCGTCGCTTTATCTGTCTTTGGTAAAGAATTATCGCACTTTTTCGGTTTTACGAAATTTTCGATATCGAAAAAGTGGGCGTGTTTATAGTCCGATATTGTTCATTTTAAATAGCGATCTGAGGTGAGTGCTCAGGAACCTACATACCAAATTTCATCAAGATACCTCAAAATTTACTCAAGTTATCGTGTTAATGGCCATGCGGAAGGACAGACGGACGACTGTGTATAAAAACTGGGCGTGGCATCAACCGATTTCGCCCGTTTTCACAGAAAACAGTTAACATCATAAAATCTATGCCCCTACCAAATTTCAAAAGGATTGGTAAATTTTTGTTCGACTTATGGCGTTAAAAGTATCCTAGACAAATTAAATGAAAAAGGGCGGAGCCACGCCCATTTTGAAATTTTCTTTTATTTTTGTATTTTGTTGTACCATGTCATTACTGGAGTTGAATGTTGACATAATTTACTTATATACTGTAAAGATATTAAATTTTTTGATAAATTTTACTTTAAAAAATTTTTTTTTTTAAAAGTGGGCGTGGTCTTTCTCCGATTTTGCTAATTTTTATTAGGCGTACATATAGTAATAGGAGTAACGTCCCTGCCAAATTTCATCATGATATCTTCAATGACTGACAAATTACAGCTTGCAAAAATTTTAAATTACCTTCTTTTAAAAGTGGGCGGTGCCACGCCCATTGTCCAAAATTTTACTAATTTTCTATTCTGCGTCATAAATTCAACTCATCTACCAAGTTTCGTCGCTTTATCTGTCTTTGGTAATGAATTATCGCACTTTTTCGGTTTTACGAAATTTTCGATATCGAAAAAGTGGGCGTGGTCATTGTCGGATTTCGTTCATTTTTCATACCAAAATAAAGTGAGTTCAAGTAAGTACCTGAACTAAGTTCATTAAAGATATGTCGATTTTTGCTGAAGTTATCGTGTTAACGGCCATGCGGAAGGACAGACGAACGACAGTGTATAAAAACTGGGCGTGGCATCAACCGATTTCGCCCGTTTTCACAGAAAACAGTTATCATCATAAAATCTATGCCCATACCAAATTTCAAAAGGATTGGTTAATTTTTGTTCGACTTATGGCGTTAAAAGTATCCTAGACAAATTAAATGAAAAAGGGCGGAGCCACGCCCATTTTGAAATTTTCTTTTATTTTTGTATTTTGTTGCACCATGTCATTACTGGAGTTGAATGTTGGCATAATTTACTTTATACTGTAAAGATATTAAATTTTTTGTTAAAATTTTACTTAAAAAAAATTTTTTTTTTAAATGTAGGCGTGGTCCTTCTCCGATTTTGTTAATTTTTATTAGGCGTACATATAGTAATAGGACTAACGTCCCTGCCAAATTTCATCATGATATCTTCAACGACTGACAAATTACAGCTTGCAAAAGTTTTAAATTACCTTCTTTTAAAAGTGGGCGGTGCCACGCCCATTGTCCAAAATTTTATTATTTTCCACTCTGCGTCATAAATTCAACTCATCTACCAAGTTTCGTCGCTTTATCTGTCTTTGGTAAAGAATTATCGCACTTTTTCGGTTTTACGAAATTTTCGATATCGAAAAAGTGGGCGTGGTTATAGTCCGATATTGTTCATTTTAAATAGCGATCTGAGGTGAGTGCTCAGGAACCTACATACCAAATTTCATCAAGATACCTCAAAATTTACTCAAGTTATCGTGTTAATGGCCATGCGGAAGGACAGACGGACGACTGTGTATAAAAACTGGGCGTGGCATCAACCGATTTCGCCCGTTTTCACAGAAAACAGTTATCATCATAAAATCTATGCCCCTACCAAATTTCAAAAGGATTGGTTAATTTTTGTTCGACTTATGGCGTTAAAAGTATCCTAGACAAATTAAATGAAAAAGGGCGGAGCCACGCCCATTTTGAAATTTTCTTTTATTTTTGTATTTTGTTGTACCATGTCATTACTGGAGTTGAATGTTGACATAATTTACTTATATACTGTAAAGATATTAAATTTTTTGTTAAAATTTTACTTTAAAAAAAATTTTTTTTTAAAAGTGGGCGTGGTCTTTCTCCGATTTTGCTAATTTTGTTAGGCGTACATATAGTAATAGGAGTAACGTCCCTGCCAAATTTCATCATGATATCTTCAATGACTGACAAATTACAGCTTGCAAAAATTTTAAATTACCTTCTTTTAAAAGTGGGCGGTGCCACGCCCATTGTCCAAAATTTTACTAATTTTCTATTCTGCGTCATAAATTCAACTCATCTACCAAGTTTCGTCGCTTTATCTGTCTTTGGTAATGAATTATCGCACTTTTTCGGTTTTACGAAATTTTCGATATCGAAAAAGTGGGCGTGGTTATCGTCCGATATCGTTGATTTTAAATGGCGATCTGAGATAAGTGCTCAGGAACCTACATACCAAATTTCATCAAGTTACCTCAAAATTTACTCAAGTTATCGTGTTAACGGACGGACATGGCCCAATCAAATTTTTTTTCGAACCTGATTATTTTGATATATGGAAGTCTATATCTATCTCGATTCCTTTATATATGTACAACCAACCGTTATCCAATCAAACTTAATATACTCTGTGAGCTCTGCTCAACTGAGTATAAAAACCAAACACAGTTTCTTCTTAAAAATACTTAACATTGAGATAACACAAACAAATATGAACATAAAAACCACCAAAGATACAATATACCACACTCAACAACAAATACGTAAAGCTCTTAGTGAGGAAGAATTTAATGCAGTTATAGTCAAGCAAAACGTTCTCAGCAAAAAGATAGGAGAACAGAAAGCAGCGACGCTATCCTCTAAGATTAAACAACTCAAGCACGAACAAATACGAAAACTGGGAATCAACATTAACAGCGAATGGTTTGTCAACACTACAAACATAGATTTTCCCGAAGATGTGAAGTGGTTGTTGTCTTTAGGTAAACAATTTACAGTCCCTACAACAAACAATAATTTCTCACCTATACACACTATAGCAGAAATGGAACAAGTGTTTGAAACATTAGAAACTGAGAATGAAAAAGAAATAGCAAGAAAGAAATTGTGCAGCAGGATTCTTCAATTTAGGCGCAACATTAAACATAATTCCGTAGAGAAATTTGTACTAGAGACTTACAAAAAAACAAAAGCTTTTCTAAAACTTCACAAAGATGACATAATCGTAACAGACGCGGACAAGGGGAACAAAACCGTCGTTCTATATAAAGCGGACTACAACACGAAAATTGAAAAACTACTAGGAGACAAGAATACGTATAAAGCGATAAGAGCCGACCCAACATCCACATTTCAAAGGAAAAACAACAATATAATACTCGAGCTATTCAAAGGAAAACACATTAGCCTAAAAGATAAACAACAATTAACTAGCACAGCAGCTACAGCACCTCGTTTATATGGACTGCCAAAAATCCATAAGCCAGAATGTCCCTTATGTCCGATTGTCTCGTCTATCAATGTTCCATGTTATCACTTGTCCAAATACATAGGAACAATTCTCAAGTCGTTGATTTCCACCGAATATAACATTAAATACTCGTTTGAGTTAAAAGAAAGACTGCAAAATTTAACTATACGTGATGATGAATTGTTAGTGTCGTTTGATGTCGTCTCGTTATTCACTAATATACCAACAAATATGGCCTCCAAAATAATAATGCAAAAATGGGATGAAATAAAGGAAAATACGAATATACCTAAGAGCAAGTTTCATAATATTTTAGAGTTCTGCTTAAAAGATAACAATTACTTCGTGCACAACAACAACATATATACACAAACATATGGAATGCCTATGGGCAACCCCCTTTCCCCAACCATTGCCGATATAATAATGGACGACGCGCTTTCATACACTTTTATTGAATTACAAAAACAACACAACATACAAATAAAGTTACTAGTCAAATATGTAGATGATATTTTCGCCATCATCCCAAGAAAATACAATGTTTTAAATAAATACCATAATCGACTAAAGTTTACGATCGAAAAAGAAGATAACAACAACATCCCCTTTCTAGACACACGTATACACAGGCTCAATAATAAACTAATATTGGATTGGTACTCGAAACCAACCTCTTCTGGGCGCCTCATAAACTTTATATCTTCACAGCCTTTCAAATACAAAATAAATACGGCGAAGAACTTTATAGACAAAATACTATCTATCAGCCATCAAAGTTTTCATGACGCAAATATTAGGAAAATTAAATTCACGCTTAAAAAGAATAATTATCCGGACCATATCATATCAAATTTAATATATCAGAAACAAATGGAAATAGTAAATATAACCCAAAAAACACAGTCTTCTGATACAAATAACCAGACAAAGCGATACTTCAGTGTTACTTACATTCCTAGGCTCACAGAAAATTTCACACATGACTTGACAAAAACATCAAACACAAACACTAAACTAGCATACAGGTCGAACTGCACTTTGGCAACGTGCTTTGCAAAAACAAAAACACCCATAGATCTCCAACAACGTAGCAATGTAGTTTACGAAATTAAATGTAAAGGGAATGAAGAAAATAGCTGCAATAAGGTGTATATTGGGACCACAAAGCGGGCGTTCGGCACGCGGGTAGCTGAGCACGAATCCGATATACGTAAACAAAAACAAAGCACAGCTTTGGAACAGCATGCAATAGAAAATAAACACACAGCTGATTTTGAAAACATAAAAATAATATACACCGAAAGGAGAGAAAAAGCGCGTTACACCTTAGAAAACCTAAGAATTTTGCAAAAAAGAGGAAACACAATAAACAAAAAAGAAGATACAGACAATATCGCCGCCGCGTACCTATTATGTTTGTAATTTAGTTTTTAGTATGACAAGTTTACCGCATGTAGGTGGTATCGATTTTTCCATTCAATTAACTTTACACAATTTTTTAATATTAAAATGTTTTTAAATGTTTAAATGTTTTAGTGAAAATTATGTGTTTCGTTTAATTCCAATTTTGTAAGTAAGAAAATACTTCTTTTACAAACAATATTTAATTGCAATATTTTAAATTTTAATTCTATATGTATCTGATTGTGTTCTTTGTTGTTTGTTGTTTTATTAAATAAATACAGTGTCACGCTCCTGAAGATGCCAAGGAAAATTGGCGAAACGTCGAGCTGAAAGGTGGAATAAACTTTGTTTTATTTGCACCCAACACAATAGATCTGCTTAGCTTAAAATATACATAAATATTATTCAAACAGATCGGAAGGAAATTATATATATTTTTCATTTTGTTTTCTCTTTTTGTATTTTGGTAAAACATCAGTAAACATTTAAAAAAAATTTTTTTTTCACATTTAAGGAGTTTTATGAAAACGACCTAAACACTTGATTTTCATTTTGTATGACCTCTTCTGGGAACATAACTCAATAAATAGGAGAAAAAAAATTGTTTACAGCAAAAATATAATTTTTGCTTGTCAATAGGCAGCCGTTAGGTTGCCCGAATATTTTCCTGCTTAAAATAATGTCAAAATTGTTAAAACTATTTCAAAATTATACTGATTATACTTATTATGCATACTTATACTTATGCTGCCAGTCCTGTTGTTGTACCACCTTATCACCATTTATACCACCTTATCACCGTTTTGTTCCTTCCAAGGTAATATCAATATTTTTACTGCTCATATCCACTGCTCCTGCATCATGTCGATTATAAAGCCCTTAAATAAAAATTGCTAAATGCCGTCAATTTTTGAGTGCTCGAAATTGGCCATATCTACTGCTCCTGCATCAGTCTGATTATAAAGCCCGTAAATTATAAAAATTGCTAAATGGCGTTATTTTTTAGTGCTCCGAATTTAATTAATTGAAAACATCATTTGCTTCTTTTACAAGGCTTAGGCTGTAATCAGTCACTAAAATCTTGGCAGCTATGACATTAGGCTGAAAATTCAGCCAGTAGCATCATAGGCAGGATCGCCATATAAAAGGCGTATCCTTGTCAGCTATTAAATTAGGCTGAAAAATCAGCCAGTAGCATCGTAGGCAGGATCGCCATATAAAATGTTCAAATGTAATTAAAAGAATTGTGACGTTGATGAGTGAATTTCGAATGTATGAATGTGTCTTTGTTCAAATATTTCAGCTTATTTATATTAAATTATTCTAAACATATTCTTACATACATATTTACATTTAAGCATTCATACTTACATGCATATCTACCTTAAGCATACATACTTACATACCTACATACAACTCGACACAAAATATGTACCTACACATCTGTGTTGAGCTGCGACTTCTATGGGAAATGCATACCTTGCAAATTTGTGAGTCAAATCATACAAGAAATGAGCGACAGCGGCGTCATCGAACCATCAGCTAGTCCATGGAGCTCACCGGTGTACTTGTAAAGAAGAAGGATGGAAAAATGAGGTTTTGCGTGGACCACCGGAAGTTGAATGACGTTACGAAAAAGGATAGCTACCCATTGCCAAGAATTTACGGCACTCTGGACTCGCTATCTGGTATGAAATGGTTTTCCACACTGGACTTGATATGCGGCTATTGGCAAGTTGAGTTTAAGGAGGAAGATAAAGAGAAAACAGCCTTCAGTGTCGGTGATGGTCTGTGGCAATTTACAGTGATGCCTTTTGGACTTTGTAATGCACCAGCTACCTTTGAGAGACTCATGTACCAGGTACTGAAAGGACTACATTGGAAAACATGCTTGGTGTACCTGGACGACATCATCGTATTGGGCAAGAACTTTGATGAACATCTTAAGAACTTGGAGGAAGTTTTCCAGAGAATAGCTGGCGCTGGTCTGAAGTTAAGTCCCAAAAAGTGTGCGCTGTTTAAAAAGGAGGTCAATTATTTGGGTCACAAGGTAACGACAGAGGGCATCTGCACTGCGAACGAAAAATAGAGGCTGTAAAAGATTGGCCAAGACCACAGAACTTACATGAATTGAGAAGTTTCCATGGGCTGTGCACATATTACCGCCGATTCGTACCAAATTTTTCCAGCGTTGCCCATAGCCTAAATGAGCTTACAAGAAAAAAGAAAGCTTTTGAATGGAAGAAGGAGCAAGAAGTGGCTTTCCAAACATTAAAGGAGCATTTGTGCACTGCCCCAATGTTAGCATATCCGATTCCAGGAGCAACATTTATTCTAGATACAGATGCGAATGGATATGCTATAGAAGGCGTTTTATCACAACTGGTCGATGGACAGGAGAAGGTAGTTGCATATTACAGCCGTTCGATTGGAAAACCAGAGAGGAACTACTGGGCATTAAACATTTTCACAAATACCTCTACTGCCAGCGATTCCGTGTCAGGACAGATCACGCAGCGTTGAAATGGCTTCTGCAGTTCCGTAATCCGGAAGGACAATTGGCACAGTGGATCGAACGACTACAAAGCTATGACTTTTCCATTGAGCATCGAAAAGGTAGTACCCATGGAAATGCCGATGCAATGTCACGAAGACCATGTAGTTTGGAATGCAAGCACTGTTCAAAGGCCGAGGCTAAAGAAGACATTATAGATGTCCGGCTAATGACTATAACGTGTACGGATGAATGGGACAAGGAACAACTAAGAAAGTGTCAGCTAGAAGATACAGATCTGTCACATGTTATGCAAGGGCTCGAACGAAACGAAAGACCAAGCAGAGAGGAGATGTCAGCAGAGAGTCCCATTGCGAAGTCATATTGGGCACAGTGGAACAGTTTAGAATTGATATCCGGTTGCTTGCATCGAGTATGGAACAGTGAGGATGGTCAATGCAAGAAGAAACTGATAGTTGCTCCCAGAAAGAGGATTCCTGACGTGCTCAGCGAGCTGCACAAAATGGAGGTCATCTTGGATTCACGAAGACACTCGAGAAAATTAAGCAGAGATTCTATTGGGTTGGTTGCCTTCAGTCGGTCACCGAGTAGATTGCCAACTGCGAGGTATGCAACAGAGCGAAAGGGCCCAAAACCCGAAGTCATGGCCAGATGAAGCAGTATATTTCAGGTGCACCATTTGAAAGGATCGCCATGGATGTCGCAGGTCCATTTCCTACTAGCAACCGCGGAAACAAATACGTACTGGTGGTTATGGATTATTTCAGTAAATGGCCAGAGATATACCCAATCCCAAACCAAGAAGCAGAAACAGCAGCAGAAGTGGTTAAAAACGAATTGGTTGCAAGGTATGGTGTACCAATGGAGTTACATTCTTTCCAAGGCAGGAAATTTGAATCAGCTGTGTTCCAAGAAATGTGCAAGAAGTTGGGCATTCGAAAAACACGGACAACTGCATTGCATCCTTAGTCTGATGGTACGGTGGAGCGTTTCAATAGAATATTGGAGGAGCATTTAAGGAAAGTAGTAGACAAGTATCATAAGGACTGGGATACACACATATCATTATTCTTCATGGCCTACCGATCGGCAGTACATGACACAACGGGCCAAACTCCCGCAAAGGTAATTTTTGGCAATGACCTTCGACTGCCAGCTGATTTGAAGTATGGGATAGATGCCGATGCGGAGAGGAATGTCAAGAAATCCACTGGTGTCTTGGAAGAAGAGCTGAGAGAGATACATGATCTGGTAAGGCAACGAGCAAAGATTATGAGTGACAAGATGAAAGCGAGATACGATAAAGCAATTAGTTCGGAAGGTTTTCAGGAAAGAGATTTGGTGCTGTTATACAACCCACAACGTAAAAAAGGTTTGTCCCCGAAATTGCAGTGTAAGTGGGAAGGCACATACAAAGTTGTAAAACGGATCAACGATGTAGTGTACCGCATACAAACCATCGGTAAACCACGAACCAAAATGAAAGTGGTCCATTTGGAAAGGCTGGCAATGTTTAGATCGGGAGATTTTTCTAATCGGGACGATCAGACTTAGGTGGAGGGCACTGTTACGAATATTAGCAAAACTAATGAGTGCTGCTGTCTCTAAGCCGATGCTAAGCAGTGACGTGATTCACATCAATAATTCAATCATTATGTCTACACATATGTACATACACGCAGCGGAGATGAGATGCCCAAACACATGCAGACGTCTTATTGAGATGCTCCTAAATGTAGGCAATTATAATTGTGGAAGTGTCGCTCACACATACAAGCGCATGGGGTGTGAGAGAAGCTATACAAATTATAAAATTGTAGTTACACTGAGAAGTTTGAGAGCTGATGGACTAGTAGATTCTGGAAGCGCCTAGAAGATGCGAACAGAGAGTATAAAAGGCAGCAGATGTAGAGGCGCTAAAATTTGATTTGAGTTGTCAAGCAGTTACGACTAAGACGATATCTAGCGAGCAATAGCAGTATTATTTTGAAAATCAGTTTGATTTAAGCTATCAGTTTGGTTATTAAGCTATTAGTTGCACAGTTTGAGTGTTATTGTGAAGTATTTTAATAAAGGCCATTTTTCCATTATTCAATATTGGAGTTAGTTATTCAACAGTTTAGTGATTCGAACTTAGCAGAGGATTGCAAATAAGAGGATTTGCAGCACATTCGTCACAATATATATTAATTGAAGTTAAACTTAATGTTATGGAAATTTCAGTAGAAAGTAGAATAAAACAAAATTGCATTAAAACTAAGTGACAGAAATATCTCAATATATTTCTAAATAATAATCTATACAGATTCCGAAATTGGTTTCAATGGCTCGATGTGTTCAAAAATGCCTGTGAACGAAGGGGTTTTATTACAATTCAAAAAAAATTTAAAAGATAATTAATTGATTTTTTTTTTTAATTTTTTTGTTTGGGAAATTACGTATAAACAAGTAAGAACGGGACTGTCTTCGGCTGTGCCGAAGACTTCATACCTTTCATGAATGGGGCTGAACAATAATCTTATCCCGCTCGTAATCTCCGAATAATCGGATGTATAAGATAAGAAATATATAGTGAACAGATCTACATACCTTAACGATTTTTAAGATAAATATAAAATAAAAAATAGGTAGGTACTTTGTGTGAGGATCCAAAGTTTCAGGTTTTTTGTGGTCTGCGTGTAAAAACTATGACTACGAATCACGTATTTCAACAATATATGACGTAAGCGTAACTATTTGATGAAATTTGATGAATTTTGAAGCTTCTAGCCGTAAAAAGGGGGCAAAAATTAGAGTTTATATGGGGTATATAATATATATACCACCGATCTCTATGATTTTTTCAGACAACAATATATGCTATATACGTAAGCATATGGTGAAATTTGAAGCGTCTAGCTGTTAAAAAGGGGCAGAAATTGCGCACAGTTTCTTATCTGAACAATCGGTTGTATGAGATATATACTATATATACCACCGATCTCAATGATTTTTTCAGACAACAATATATGCTATACACGTAAGCATTTGGTGAAATTTGAACATATCTATCCGATTTTTAAGATAAATATAAAATAAAAAATAGGTAGGTAATCTGTGTGAGGATGCAAAGCTTCACGTTTTTTGTGGTCTGCATGTAAAAACTATGAGTACGAATCACGTCTTTCAAAAATATAAGACGTAAACGTAACTATTTGATGAAATTTGATGAATTTTGAAGCTTCTAGCCGTAAAAAAGGGGCAAAAATGACAGTTTATATGAAGTATATAATATATATACCACCGATCTCTATGATTTTTTCAGACAACAATATATGCTATATACATAAGCATTTTGTGAAATTTGAAGCTTGCAGCTGTCAAAACGGGGCAGAAATTGCGCAAAGTTTCTTATCTGAACAATCGGTTGTATGAGATATATACTATATATACAACCGATCTCTATGATTTTTTCAGACAACAATATATGCTATATACGTAAGCAATCGGTGAAATTTGCAGCTTATAGCTGTTAAAATGGGGTAGAAATTGCGTAAAGTTTCTTATCTGAACAATCGGTTGTATGAGATATATACTATATATACAACCGATCTCTATGATTTTTTCAGACAACAATATATGCTATATACGTAAGCAATCGGTGAAATTTGAAGCTTATAGCTGCTAAAATGGGGTAGAAATTGCGAAAAGTTTCTTATCTGAACAATCGGTTGTATGAGATATATACTATATATACAACCGATTTCTATGATTTTTGCAGACAACAATATATGCTATATATGTACGTAAGCAATCGGTGAAATTTGAAGCTTATAGCTGTTAAAATGGGGTAGAAATTGCGAAAAGTTTCTTATCTGAACAATCGGTTGTATGAGATATATACTATATATACAACCGATCTCTATGATTTTTTCACACAACAATATATGCTATATACGTAAGTATTCGGTGAAATTTGAAGCTTCTAGCTGTTAAAATGGGGGTAAAATTTGCGAAAATATATATATATATATACTATATATATATACTATATATACCACCATATATATACTATATATACCACCGATCTTTATGATTTTTTCAAACAACAATATATGCTGTATACGTAAGCATTCGTTGAAATTTGAAGCCTCTAGCTCTTAAAATAGGGCAGTAATTACGAAAAGTTCCTTATCTGAACAATCGGTTGTGGGGGATATATACTATATATACGACCGATCTCATCAATTTTCTCAGGCAACAATACGTGCAATATACGAAAGTATATGGTGAAGTTTGAAGCTTCAATCTGTTAAATTGGGTAAGATATTACAAAAATCGTCTGTTTCTGAAAAATCGGTTGTATGGAGGATATATGCTATAGTGGTCCGATCCGGTCGGTTCCGACAAATGTCTAATTGGACACCCAAGTACACCCGCTCACCAAATTTTATCAAGATATCTCAAAAATTGAGGGACTAGTTTGCATACAAACAGACAGACGGACAGACGGACATGGCTAAATCAACTCAGCTCTTCAACCTGATTATTTCGGTATACTTAATGCTGGGTCTATCTATTTTCCTTTAAGGACTTACAATTTTCGGTTTCGTGACGAAATTAATATACCATTTCATTTTCATGAAAGGTATAAAAATAGGTAGGTAATCTGTGTGAGGATGCAAAGCTTCACGTTTTTTGTGGTCTGCATGTAAAAACTATGAGCACGAATCACGTCTTTCAAAAATATATGACGTAAACGAAACTATTTGATGAAATTTGATGAATTTTGAAGCTTCTAGCCGTAAAAAAGGGGCAAAAATGACAGTTTATATGATGTATATAATATATATACCACCGATCTCTACGCTTTTTTCAGACAACAATATATGCTATATACGTAAGCATTTTGTGAAATTTGAAGCTTGCAGCTGTTAAAACGGGGCAGAAATTGCGCAAAGTTTCTTATCTGAACAATCGGTTGTATGAGATATATACTATATATACAACCGATCTCTATGATTTTTTCAAACAACAATATATGCTATATACGTAAGCAATCGGTGAAATTTGAAGCTTATAGCTGTTAAAATGGGGTAGAAATTGCGTAAAGTTTCTTATCTGAACAATCGGTTGTATGAGATATATACTTTATATACAACCGATCTCCATGATTTTTTCAGACAACAATATATGCTATATATGTACGTAAGCAATCGGTGAAATTTGAAGCTTATAGCTGTTAAAATGGGGTAGAAATTGCGAAAAGTTTCTTATCTGAACAATCGGTTGTATGAGATATATATTATATATACAACCGATCTCTATGATTTTTGCAGACAACAATATATGCTATATATGTACGTAAGCAATCGGTGAAATTTGAAGCTAATAGCTGTTAAAATGGGGTAGAAATTGCGAAAAGTTTCTTATCTGAACAATCGGTTGTATGAGATATATACTATATATACAACCGATCTCTATGATTTTTTCAGACAACAATAAATGCTATATACGAAAGTATTCGGTGAAATTTGAAGCTTTTAGCTGTTAAAATGGGGCTAAAATTTGCGAAAATATATATATATATATACTATATATACCACCATATATATACTATATATACCACCGATCTTTATGATTTTTTCAGACAACAATATATGCTGTATACTTAAGTATTCGTTGAAATTTGAAGCCTCTAGCTCTTAAAATAGGGCAGTAATTACGAAAAGTTCCTTATCTGAACAATCGGTTGTGGGGGATATATACTATATATACGACCGATCTCATCAATTTTTTCAGGCAACAATACGTGCAATATACGAAAGTATATGGTGAAGTTTGAAGCTTCAATCTGTTAAATTGGGTAAGATATTACAAAAATCCTCTGTTTCTGAAAAATCGGTTGTATGGAGGATATATGCTATAGTGGTCCGATCCGGTCGGTTCCGACAAATGTCTAATTGGACACCCAAGTACATCCGCTCACCAAATTTTATCAAGATATCTTAAAAATTGAGGGACTAGTTTGCATACAAACAGACAGACGGACAGACGGACATGGCTAAATCAACTCAGCTCTTCAACCTGATTATTTCGGTATACTTAATGGTGGGTCTATCTATTTTCCTTTAAGGACTTACAATTTTCGGTTTCGTGACGAAATTAATATACCATTTCATTTTCATGAAAGGTATAAAAATAGGTAGGTAATCTGTGTGAGGATGCAAAGCTTCACGTTTTTTGTGGTCTGCATGTAAAAACTATGAGTACGAATCACGTCTTTCAAAAATATATGACGTAAACGTAACTGTTCGGCCTGGGTGCGTCTGAAACCGGCAATGGGTAGGCGCACACGGGTCGATCTTGGAGTGGATGGTTCGCTCAAAAGAAATAAAAGAAACAAACGCAAAGAGGATTTCCTCGTTATAATAATGTTTTATTAAGAGTGTTAGGAAATATAGAGTGGATACAATATTACCTTGGGGTTGAGCGTGACGATGGCGATCTTGGGCGATGTGTGCTGGTTGGCGGTCAATCGAGAAAGAGGCCGGTTATCCCGTTGAGGACAACCGCTAAGCCGCGAAAAAGTCCTCTGGTATTAAGGAGGGGAAAAAAGCCACACACACAACAACCCCCACATATACGTGCATGGGTGCTGACAACCCGCACACACACGTGCATGCGTATGAAACGCATGCATGTGCATGCATGCACACAAATGCGGCGTGAGTGTGGGTGGCTGGAAATATTAATAAAACGTTAGGGAGTGGCGCCGTCAATCAGATAAAAGTTAGGCGTTGGGCCTAAACATGCCGCCCCCTTGCGGTACGCAACATCACAGTCCGCCAAGGATCACCGACCGTGAAGAAGAGAAAAAAAATAAAAAACTTATAATTAATTATATCTAACTTAACATAATGCCGGCCAGTCCGCCGGCTTGGCGGCACGCAAAATGGTTTGCGCAGTGTGGGAGCTTGGTTGCTGCTGCCTCGGTCATTCACCAATTTTCCCGTTATGGTGTAAGGCGTGAGCCAGGTTTGCCTAGAGCTAGGGATTGCGAAAAGAAGTAAGAAGATATACGTGTTCATATTTCTTGCCGTTTATTACAAATTCATTGGAAATTCTATGCTTGTGAATTTTGTATGAAGAAAATTCAATAAAAAATAACTTATTGTAATGTTACAGGATTTTAAACGCACACCTCCATTGTGAATCCATACAAGTGGCGAATTTTTGGTAGAACGTTCACAATAGTGAACAGCTTCGATCACCTGTTCAATCGCTGTTGATTACTTAAATCATTAGCTAACAGTGGTTTTCAAACATCTTGTAGACGACTGGTATATTGCTTTGTTTACATAATTTAAATGCCTGCATAGTTGGTTACGCAAATTTAATCCATAAACTTGATTTTAGGAATGAGTATTAATATGTAGTCTGATTTTCTGTATACAAATTTAAAAGAAAAGCTGATTTGAAGCAAATGTGCAATTCATGGCACTTCAATTTAGTAACGGCGAGCACAAGAAAAAGAAACCTTTCTTCCATTCTCTGGCCCTTCGCGACAGCCGTTCTCCCTGTCAGCTATGATTTGACACGTAGGCATGGCAATGGAGGGATATAAAGATTTTTCACTTGTACGAACTCACAATGCACACCTCTTGCGACTGTGTACAACAGAAATTCAATAAAATAAAAAGGATAAAAAGTGTAAAAATTCATGTATTTCGGTCGTTACCGAACATTTTGCTGTTAGGCCTTCGCTGTGCCCGAGAGTACCCAACCGAAGATGGTACTCTGAGCTAATAAAGGGCCAAACGTGGTGGGCAGAATCCCTGGGAGTATTATCTCGGCATATACATCTGTGCCTAGGACGAGGCGGATCGGAGCGGATGAGTAGAACTGCGGATCCGCCAGACGAAGATGTGCGTGCGGGGCTGCGATGGCACTGTCGATGCTGGTTGTGGGTGTCGTGCGCCGAAAATTGGCTACGACCGCAGCATGGGTCGCAATCCTTCTGTTCTGTCCGTGTCTTCCTCGGATACGCAGCAGACATCCTGCTTGCCCGCCAATGCTGCTGGTAGGAAGTTGGAGCTCCTGGGCGAGCTCATCCGCAATCACTGTGGTGGGGGAGCATCCGTCGATTAAGGCGCGAACGAGGTGTAGCCGCCCCCCTGCTTCTATTTTCACGACCGCGGTGGGGGTGATCGCTACCGTCGGTATCATGGTGGCGGTGGCAGCTGAATGCGGGGCTAGGAGCCCTGCCCGGAAGGCGGACACGGTAGTGAGCTGCAGCGCGTTGGATCCGTGACTGCGATCTCGTGGTTGATGATGGGTGTGATGTCGTTGTTGCAGGCGAAGAGGCCTTGTCTCCGCTCTGCGATTGCGCGGTGGTTGTCTTCGTTGAGGGTCCTTAGTTTGCCGGCGAAGAGACCGAGTCTCCGCTCGGCCGTCACGAACATGGCGCTGGACTGTAGATGTGTTGTGCTGGAGCCGCTTCCTTTCATGCTGCAAAAGCGGTCGAAACGGTTTGGCTGCTGGTGTTGTGTTCGGGCGAAGAGACCGAGTCTCCGCTCCGGTTCGGTGGATTCGAGCTGGACGAAGAGGCCCAGTCTCCGTTCCAGCATCTGACGCATATAACGATATGGAGTCGTCAATCCGCTCACGGGGTGATTCCAGCTCCTCCTCAACTTGTACACTCCATGGCTTGGAGCGGGCTTCGTGGAGTAGCTGTTCCTCTTCATCAATCGAGGAGATGTGAAGCATCGTGTGATGTTTTTCGCCGCATTTTTTACATCGGCCTTGGCTTGGGCATGCGTTAGAGCGGTGGTCTAGAGCCAAGCAATTTCCACAGCAGCTCCCGCCGATCGCTAAGTAAAGGCGCTCCTCGGGTTTTTTGGCCCGAAAGATGGGGCACAGGCGTATGGGATGTTGCTTAAAACAAGCGCGGCATTCCGACGTATAACGCATGACGTTCTTGGCAGCGCTTCGTTGCATAGCGGCAAAGCGACCCATTTTTCTGAAAGAAATGCAATATGTTTGACTGGGTCGAGTCATTCTCGAAAATGCGGGGGCGAGTGGTCCCTAGTTGTATTATTGGGGATTTGGGAAATTTTATTAGCGCGCGCATAAGGGGAAAAATCTGTCGCTGCATAAAAAAAATATTCATATGTGGCGTGCATTATGCAATGCCTCTTTCCCCGCACGTTATGTGCCTGGGTCTTTAGTGCCTTATTTTGTTTATTTTGTGTCACCCGGTAGCGTTTTAGTTAGCCACGGGCACACTAATGCTGCAGAAAAATTAGCATTTACGATCTTCGGTTCGCACATTCTGGTACCGAACCGGGTAGAAAGTGTATAGCGTGGGTTTTTTGAGTCGCTGTTATTTGTGTTGTTGGTGCTAAAAACCAACAACTTTCCTTCCCGCCGCAAAAAAAATGTTTGGACAGCAAAATCGTATGCTATATAAAGAAAAAAAAATAAAGGAAATGTTCGTTTTGGAAGAGGGGAGAGATTTATAAACTGTATAATTTTTTATTTGTTTGTATTGCCCTTCACTTATTTCTTCAACTTTTCCCCAAGTACGCTTGTAGTCCTGTTTTATTGATGGCCTTTAGCAAACGCCACGGTTCCCGCAGGGTCTTTGGCCCCGGTACCGATTTTTTCCGGAAACGGGTTTTTGGGTACCCGTTTGCATCTTTTTATGCATCCCTAATATAATGTACATTTAAACTCGGCATGTATATGTACATACGTTGGTATAAGTATATGGACCGTCAGTGCACGGACTTTACCGCATTGGTAGGTTTACTAACTTTTCTGGCCCATTTTCATTTTTTACTACTACTACCAGCGAGGCCAAAAATCTACCAATATTTCAGTACCATCGCACTGTAAACGTATGCTGCGATAATTTTAAAGTATTGAATTTCCGAGCCCACCCAACTAACATTAGGAGGCGATACTGACCAAATTAGTCAATTTTGAAAAATTTCTGAAGAACTTAAACAGGAAATAAATTTTTGAGTAGAGAAATTTTTTGAATGATTTGAACGAAAATAAAAGGTTCCATGGAAACGATTACCTGCCGAGATCGGTTATTTTGTGGCAGTACCTTTGGTACTTTGGAATATTGTTGTTGTGATTAGACGTTTTGGTGCATGTTGGTCAGTATTTCACACTCACGATACAGGAAAAAAGTGAGTGTCGTATAGGCATAAGCAATGTACATAGGTATATACAAATGTACATGTAATTTTGTCTTGTTTACGAGTTTTAAAGTGTTATTTTCTGAAATGCGCGTTATTTGTTTTACAATAAATTATTAAGTGTTTGGTACAAATAAGAACTATAGCTGTTGTTTTCTTGGTAAAAAATCTACCAACTACTACTATTTAAATTTTTTTTTTTTTTTTACCAACATTTTCCTCTTAAAAAGTCCGCGTACTGGTAGATATTTACCGGCAGCAAAGACAAAAAAAATTGCGAACATTCATACACGCCCGTGTATAGAATGTAAATTTCTCAGAATTGAAACAAACGGGACTAATCGAAAGATTTTTTCCGTTGTTTCATTCTTTTTTACTACGGCGCGTGGCCGTAGTAGAATCATTTGCTACAAAAAAAGCAGACGGCTAAAATGAATTCAGCTGACCAGTATCTTGATTGGATGTCTCGGGCGTGCAAGAATGACGTTAAATCGTCCTCTACTAAACCTTGGCAATCAATCTTCCACAGAATTGAGAAATGGGCGCTTTGCGAATCTTAGAATTGTTAACCAAGACAGTGCCACAATTAGCGGGAGGGCAGCTAAACGACGAGCTGCCAAAAAAATTTGTGGCAAAGGCCTTGAGCAATTGCTTAGTGCATGTCCGTTTCAACAAATGTGTGTCCAATCCGAAACACGGATATGTGAACTGGCTTCTAAGAAGCGTATTGATCCAAGCATTTTAATGATAGAGGCAGCAATGGAACGATGTAAAAAAAATATTCGCGGAAAGAAAAGAGGATTGGGCCATTCTAATTTAAATAACAGAATAAAAACATTAAGAGAAGCTGAAAAATGAAAAATTAAACGAAAAACGTGATCTCTAAGTGTGCGCGCACTAAAGCGCATTATAAAAATTATTTTTCTTCTGTAGCAAATGTGTTTTTTCACAACAAATTTTCTATTTTTTTCTTATCTCAAAGTGAAAATAAACGACGAAACAGTTACAGCGAGTATTCATGAGCGAGTAATTTATAGAAAGTTCCAAAAAGAATGCAAAGTTCATAGACGGTAGAAAACAAAATACGGTGAAAGCAAAACAAATCGAAATTAAATGAATTTTAGACGAAAATTTTAATGGGAAATAGTGTTAGTGCATCCAGGAATGAGCTGGCCACAACAACCTCCAAGCAACGGCTGCAGAAGGGCAGTATCGCAAAACGGTCATTGATTGAGCGGGCACAAAAAGCAGTGGAAAAACAACAGCATCAATTAAATGGTGGAAGCCCTCATTCCAAAATAACCAGCTTACATCGGACGCAAAGTAAGAGTGCAAATATAAATAGGAAATTTGAAGCTATAGAAAACAAAAGTGAGGGGCGATCAGCTGCTAACGCTAATAGAACACAACGGATAAGACAGGCATCCGCTTGGAGTTTTGGTAGTTTGAGTGGTCGTTTGAATTGAAGCTTTTCTGGCGGTGCTAATAGAAATTCATTTCACAATCGCAATAAGGCATCACGAAGAAGTTTAACGTCAGCACAGCAGCGTCGCTCCAAAACACAATGGCATAAGCCACTTACCAATGCCATATTCAGCTCACATTTTAAGGAGACCAGTCGCAACGAACAATTCGGCATTGTACGTTTGGTGGCTAAGGGCGCGTTCGGCGTTGTCTTCAAAGTAATTAATAAGCATTACACACAAGAACTACAACACCAACAACAACAATCGTTGATAAATGTAGCACAAAAACAAAACACCGGCCAAGCAATACAACAACCACCACCACATTCTGCACCCGTTTATGCGCTCAAAGTGTTAAAGAAGTCAAGAATAATTGAGGAGAATAGCGTACAACAAATAAAGGACGAATCGGATATTCAAAAGTTGTGCGGACATCATCCGTTCATTGTACAACAAGTGGACTCGTGGCAAAATCGTCGTAATTTGCATATACTTTCAGAATATGTGCCGAACGGTGAACTCTTCTCTAAAATAACACATTTCTCTTTGGATCTTGTAAGGCTATATTTAGCGGAAATCCCACTGGCTATTGATTTTCTACACAATGCTGGTGTAATTTATCGTGATGTTAAGCCGGAAAACATATTGGTGACCGCTGAAAATTAACCGATTTTGGATTAAGCAAGTGGCTGCGTTGAGGGGCTACTACCAGAACTATATGCGGCACTTTTCAATATATGGCACCCGGACATGCAGCTGATTGGTGGTCACTGGGCATTCTTGTCTGCCAAATGCTCATTCAAACGAGTCCCGACATTCGGACATTCCTGGATATCACTTTGCCTTCAACGTACCTGAAAATGGATAGTGTAGACCATATCACAACTCTTCCAACAACAATTTCTAAAGAGGACGAAACAAACAACTTTTTGATTCAAGAGCGAAAACAACAAATACTCGCTTCACAAAATTGTTTGATGAACTCCCACACGAGGCTAAAGATGTGCTAAAACGTCTATTGGAGGTGGACCCAAAGCAACGTGTGCGCTCGGTTTTATCGCTACAAAAAATTGCATTGTTCAAAAGCTTTAAAATTGATTCTAAGCATTTTACATAGATACTCCATACTTGTGATTGTATATTGTCTACGCTTAAGGCCTTTGTATACAAATACAATTCCGTAGATATACTTTAGACAATATTGTATTTGTAATTACCTTTCAATATACTTACATATGTGGGTAGAAACATTTGTATAAAAAGGGAAGCTTTGCTGCAAAGCCTCTATCATAAACACCACACCGTGGGTCGATGGTGGATGCATAAATAAATCGGGACATATATTTGTGACAGACCGACGTAATGACAATGTGAAGGCCTTTGCTGTTGATGGACGTGTCTTAGACAGATTTGGAGGGAAGGGAACTGCTGATGGTGAACTATGTCCCCTTCCCGATTTGGTGGCGCTGTGTGCTAAGTATAGAGTACGTTGGTTTTTGGGGTGGAAGCATATCCTTTGGCACACATGGCAAAACGGGCTACGGTTGATCTCATTATGGTGAGCATGGAAAATTCTTTAGCTACTATTGCTTATCCCATATAAACCCTTTGATTTTAGTGTTGTTCCTAACTGCTAGACTATCATGCACCCTAAGCTTTCGTTGTCCAATGTGGCGCTGCTGTGATTGTAGGGCATTCACTCCATGGATCAAGTCACACTCCGGTGGATTTGGCGGTTGCATTGGATTTGGGATACGTATTTGGTAAGTGGTTTTACATTTCATATTCAGCCCAATTCTGAACAAAAATTCCTTGCGAGTTTTTTCCTTTCTCCATTCCTCGTATTCTGAACAATGTTCGAAAAGGCGGAGACCGGTTATGGGAGAAAAGTAGGTATTATGAATGTGAGGGAGAGGGAGATTTCTTTGCCATTTCATAGTTTTTTTTCCACTTGTTAAATTAAAGGGAATGCATCAAAATACTTAAAGGAAATTGGTTCTTTTAAGAAAGAACACTTATTTGTACAAATTTGTGCTAAAGTATGTATGTACATTCTACCACAATATTCTCTATTTTAAGTAGAAAAGTATATCATAAGCAACGTAAGAGCTCTTGGTGTATTTGATGCAGCCATCCAGAAATTCCGCAGGGATTTTTAAGAAGGCTTGAATAGATTTCGGCATATGGCGAAAGGCGAACTCAACTCGACTTGGCCCCAGAAAATTGCTTTGCTGAACGAAAGCATGCAACCCCAGCGGATTTGTGTTATCCCGCTGCCTTCTTCTTATGCTCCTCTGTTGATGTTGCTGTGGCACAAATTCATTACTCATTTTAGCGAATAACACATGAAATGCAATACTGTGCATTGTTTATATTTTATTTCTTAGTTTCAAACAAATTTGCAAAAATAATTAAACTTTTCAATTTTTTAAACGAAATAAGAAATGCGCAACGAAATTTCAATTCACAAAACAGCTGACGTCGGAAATTCGAAATTCCTATTCCCCAATTATTCTTCTCCCTAGGAGAAAAGAATTGGAGGAATTTTTCCGCGGGAATAAAAAATCCGCGAGAACAATATTCCGCGAGAATATTTAGAATTTGTCTGATCGTATCTCTTCTTTCGCATATTTAACAGCATAAACATGCTCGGCTGTTTTTTTTAAACACCTACTTTTATGGATTTATGGGTTTTACTACTTTTCTGTGCGTTTTTACTGTCCAAGGCGGTTGCGCAATTTACACCATTTTGACGTTGCTCAATTATGTTATGTGGCGATGATGTGTAAAGATTATCTTTATGTTCACGACGCATTTTAAGCGTGACCAGGCGGCGTAAGCCAACAGATTTAAGTGGGCAGCGTACATATGCATGTATGGATGGACTTAATTAGAATTTCTAACCCTATAAGGAATTTAACTCTGCTAATATCTGGGGAAGATGAGTTTTCTCATCAGCGGTAGGCTTGCGATGTGCCTCGTTGCGCGGCAACGAGTGCAGCTGTGTTCTGTGGCAGATCGGTTCGCCCTTCTGCGGTAGGCTTTTCTGTTGTCCTCGCTCGGGGTGAGCGAGTGAATTGGGGTTTGATTTTGGGTCTCGATAGGAAGGTGGAATTCGGAAGGGAGTGAGGGAGAGGAACGGAGGGATGGTTAAGAGGAGTTATTGGCCCTCTCGCAATCCATCTCCTCCGTTGGAAGAAGGATAATTTTGACCAAAGGTCGTCTGACTTGACCCTTCTCTGCTATGAGGTCGACTACGCGAACTCTGTTATCTTCGCCGGGGTGTACGTTGACGACTCTACCTAGCCTCCACTCGTTGGGAGATAAGTTGTCCTCTTTGAGGACAGCGAGATCTCCCACTTTTATATTTTCTTTGGGATGCTTCCACTTCACTCGTTTTTGAAGTTCGGATAGATATTCCACCTTCCATCGTTTGCAGAAAGTGTGATGGAGGGCTTTGAGCTTCTGCCATCTGTTTATTATGGAGGCCGGGCTTTCGGTCACATCCGGTTCTGGCGGCGCCAGAAGATGGCTGCCTGTTAGGAAATGTCCTGGAGTTAGGGGTTCCAGGTCCGTTGGGTCATTCGACCCCGGATTGAGAGGGCGCGAGTTGAGGCACGCCTCAATCCGGCACAAAAGTGTTTGGAACTCCTCCATAGTATATTTGTGGGGAGAAGCGATCTTTTTGAAGTGGCTTTTGAAGCTCTTCACTCCCGCTTCCCATAAGCCGCCCATATGTGCCGCTGGCGCGGGAATAAAATGCCAAGTTAATGCTTGATTGCTATACTTGGAGACTGTTTTGTCTCGGCTTTCTGCCAGGAAGGCTTTGAATTCCGATCGTAGAGATCTGGAAGCTCCGACAAAGTTCGTACCATTGTCGGAGTAGATGTTCTTCGGACATCCTCTTCTCGCGATAAAACGCGAAAAGGCCGCGAGGAAGCCTGGGGTACTAAGGTGACTAGTGGCTTCTAAGTGGATGGCCTTAGTGGAAAAACAGACGAAAAGGCATACGTAGCCTTTTGACAGTCGACATCCCCTACCGCGGTAGCTTTTGATGTCGAAAGGCCCTGCAAAGTCTGCCCCGGTATTGGTGAACGCGCGGGTAAAAGTAGTCCGCTCGCAGGGAAGGGTCCCCATAAGTTGGGACTGTGCCTGCTTTCGGTGAATAATGCAGGTTTTGCAATTGTGGATGATGGCTCTGATCATGGTCTTGACATTCGGTATCCAGTATTGGGTTCGGATGAGACGGAGCATGAGCTGGTTCTCGCCATGAAGGGAGTCATGATGAGCCATCATAACGGTAAGGCGAGACAGCCTACAATTGTAAGGCAAGATGATCGGATGACGCTCATTGTATGACATGTCCTTTGAAGCCCCTAGACGCCCCCCTGTTCTAATAATATCATCTTTGTCGATATATGGGTTGAGTGACAGTATTTCACTCTTTCGATCGATAGGTTCCCTATTTTTCAATTTTAAATATTCTGTCCCGTAAAATTGTTTCTGGCAGACTCGTATTAATGCTTGAGTCGTTGCCTTAATCTCATCGGCTGAGATTATACATGACCTTTCGTGGAACATTGCTTTAGGTTTTGGGTGAGTTCGTTTATAAAATCTCCTAACATAGGATAGAACCTTCAAAGCCCTGGGTAAATTTGAAAAACGGTCGAGAATATCTACATGATCTACCCTTGTCGTGGCATATGTTTGTGCCCTCTTCTCCTCAACGGACGTTTTGTATTCGGTCTCTTGTGCTGGCCAGTGGGAATTGTCTTCTTGCAGCCAAGAAGGTCCCTTCCACCACAACGAATTGTTGGTCAACTCTGATGCAAGTAGTCCTCTGCTTCCTAGATCCGCTGGATTAGATTCCGAGTCCACGTGAAGCCAGTCCTTGCTACCGACCATATCGATGATCTTAGTGATTCGGTGTGCGACGAAGATTGACCAGGAACAGGGCGGCTTTCTTATCCATGCGGGTACGATGATTGAATCCGTCCAGAGGTGAACTTTTGCTAGTCCCAAATGAGTGTTTCGGAATATTGATTCCATGATTTCTGCAAGCAGCACGGCGCCGCAGAGTTCTAAACGTGGTAGCGAGATCGTTTTCAGTGGAGCTACTCTGGTTTTTGCTAAAAGTAAGTGTATGAAAGCCTGATCGTCTCTTTTCACGCGCATGTATACCGCTGCCGCATGTGCTTTCTCGGAAGCTTCACAGAAGCCGTTAATTTCTATGTCGTCTTCTGGTGAAAAATTTACCCACCGCGGTATCCTAATGTTATCTATTTCGCTATAGTGTTGGGTGAAATTTTCCCACCGCTCTAAGGTAGTTGGGGAGACAGGTTCGTCCCACCCGGTGCCCTCTAACCAGATATTCTGCATTAGTATTTTTGCCACTATGACCATTGGTGCAAGCCAGCCTAAAGGGTAGAAAAGTTTGGCTATAGCGGATAGGATTGCGCGTTTGGTGATGTTCTCGCCATTCTCTAAAAATCCTGCGGTGAAGTAAAACATGTCTGAATGCGCGTTCCATCGTATTCCGAGTGCCTTCACCGAGCTAGCCTCTTCAAACGCTAGGAAGTCCTCGCTGAGCAAATCCGTTTTGGGGATGTCCTGAAGGATTTCCTCACAATTGGATGTCCACTTGCGCAATGGAAAGCCAGCTGAGTGTAATGCTTCGCGAATCTCGTTCCTTGCTTTGATAGTTGACGCTATTGTATGCCCTCCAGATAAAACGTCGTCGACATACATACTTTCGCGTAATATACCCGATGCTATTGGGTGGGTATTTTCTACATCATCAGCCAATTGTAGAAGTGACCGTATCGCGAGGTAGGGGGCGCAGTTTACACCAAATGTGACAGTCTTTAGTTCGTAAAGACTGATGGGTTCGTTGGGGGATGTTCGATGAACAATTCTTTGAAATTTGGCGTGATTATCGGTCACCCAAATTTGCCTATACATCTTTTCTATGTCACTATTAAAGACAAGGCGATACAGTCGCCAACGTAAAATTAAAATAGGCAAGTCTGCTTGGAGTACTGGACCTGGGTGGAGTATGTCGTTTAGACTAATGCCATTTGCCGTCGGACTTGACGCGTTGAAGACGACGCGCACCTTGGTAGTGGTACTTTCCGCTTTTACAACGGCGTGGTGGGGCAGGAAATAATTATCCGAATCGTCGGATGGTATATTATTCTTAATTTTTCTCATATGTCCAAGTGTTTCGTATTCTGACAACACCCGAACATACTCTTTTCCTAAATCTTGGTTTTTCAGTAATCGCCCCTCATTTCTGAAGAATTGTGAACATGCGCGCTTTAGGGACGGTCCTAATTTAATATTCTCAGGGTAATCCTGCCTGAATGGTAGCGAGACTGTATATCTTCCACTTTCATCACGTTTTGTTGTGTCCTTGAATAATTGTTCACAATACCTTTCTTCTTCATTAAGCATTTTATTTTTGGGAACATTTTCTATCTCCCAGAAAGCTTTTAATTGGTTGTCCAATGCAACCTCGTTATAAAATGACATGATGCTCTTCGTTGGGCTCGGTGCTTCGATGCGACCGGTTAGTATCCAACCGAACACTGTCTCTTGGGCCAAAAGTGTATTTAGTACATTCTTTTTCGGACCGCTCAGTATAATTTGGGGATATATATCTCCTCCAAGTATGAGGTCTACGTCTTCGTTGATGTAGAACCTCTTGTCTGCCAACACCAAGTCTGGGAATGCCTGCATAGTCATGGCGTTGATATGGCAGGATGGAAGATTCCCAGTGAGTTTGGCTAGGACTAGAACGGGTGTAGTCAGGCTGAAGCAAGCATCCACTGGTGAACGTAATTCAATTTTGGATGCCTCTTTCACCTGAGCTGACACCGCATTTGTGATGCCTGGAACTTGGGCATGCATTTTCCCCGCTGGCAAATTGATTCTGCGTTTCAGTCTTTCAGTTATAAAGGAACATTCAGACCCTGAATCAATTAATGCCCGCGCGGAGAAGTCGGTACCATTATGGTGAATGTGTACGCGAGCAGTTCCTAATAGCACACCTGTACTGGAATTCGTATGACAGGATGTCACATTTTTGTTCCCGTTTGAACCTGGTTTTTCTGTTTTCTGTCTCGCTAATGCCTGTCTAGAAGTAGAGGGCCTATTATCGTAGGAGTTTTGGGGCGGGTTGTAGGTGGTGTTTTTCTGCAGGGTATCCGCATGCAGGAGCGTATGGTGACGAGAGTGGCACGTATTGCAGTTGTAGGAACTGGTGCATCTGGTCACTGTGTGTCCTGGGGATAGACAATTCAGACAACCACTTGTAGATTTTATGAATTTAATCCTTTCTGGAGGGGTTAACTCGCAAAAGCGTGAACAGTTTCGCAATCTGTGCTCTGCGGACTTGCACATTTTACACATTGCCTTTGACGTCGGTCTGGATACCTTTGTTTGAAAGGCACCAAGTCTTTTCGTAGGGGGTTCTGTTGATTGTCGCGACGCGTTTGGTTTTTGCACTTTCGAAGTGGCATGCCCTGTAAAACCAGACACTGTTTCAAGTGTCTGAAACCGATTATACAGGAATTTATCCATATCCTCCCACTTGGATATGTCCATTTTATGGTCTATACTTTGCTCCCATAGAGCCAACGTGCTCTCTGGTAGCTTGGTTGAGCAGAGATAAGTGAGGATTGCATCCCAATTGGAAGTGTCAATTTTGTGGCATTTGAGGGACGAAATACAATTATTTATATCATTTTGCAGCTTTTTTATTGAACTGCCACACTCACTTTCTACCTTTTTTAAGTTAAATAAAATTTGTAGTTGTGTGTTAACTAAGATACTTTTGTTTTCGTATCTTTCACACAAGTTTTTCCAGGCCATCTCGAAACCTTCATTTGTGAGGGGGCATTTTTTAACGATATCTTTTGCTTCGCCCTGCGTTTTGTTGTTGAGATGGAATAACTTTTCCACCCCTTTCAAGCTGGAATTGTTTATATAAATTGCCGTGAAAAGGTCCCGAAAAGTTGGCCAAGACAGATAATCCCCTTTAAAAACTTCCGTGTCGCAAGCAGGGAGGCGAATTTTATGCGCATGAGGTTCTTGCTCAGGGTTGACGTTCTTTTCACCCTTCTTGTATTTTTCTGCCTCAGCAGATATAGACGCTGAACATCGCACGTAGATTGCGTATGCTGCCTTTTGCTTCTTTCTGATCGCCATAACGTCATCCGCTGACACCTCATCAGATCCCAATAGCGAATCAAACGCAGACTTTACCTTCTTCCACAAGAGCCGCAACTCTTCCTGCTGTATTGCAAGGGTGTGTTTGCTATGGTCGCTCTCCGGAATAAGGCTGTAATCTTTATCAAACTCTGCGATTGATTCTGCTAATCGGATGTAGGTTTCCATTGTTTTATTTACGTTTATTAACGAGAAAATTTCCGATTAGAAAAATAGAACTCTTCTGAGTTAATATGCCTGCCCAGCCCTAAATAAAAACTATTGAACTTCGAGTTTATTATTTATTTTGTTTATTGCAGACCTTTTGTCTTGGTAGCGACAACGAAAAGGGTTTATTTTATGGACTTTTTGTCACAGCAGCGACAACAGAAAAAAGGTTTAATTTACAGACTTTTTGTCTCAGCGGCAACAACAAAAAAGGGGACCACTCGCCACCTCCACAAATAATGGGTGTATTTTGGTGAAAGTGAAAAAATGCGTGCGATATTGCAAAACAAGCGCCAAAAAAGTGTAAAAAGTGTTTAAAAAGTGAAGTGAGCACCGGATTAATTAATTAAAGTGAACTTAATTTCGTGTTTGTGAAGTACAAAAAAAAAACAACAAAAACCTATTTAGTATGGCGCGGAAAGTGAGGTTAGGTTGCCCTCTTCCTTGTGTTGTGTCTGGAAAACCTTACCACTGGTGGGGGGATAGACCAGATAATCACAAGGACTGAAAATTTTTGAAATGAAATTTTGCAAAAAAAAAACAACACTCAAAAAAAAAGTGGCAAGAAATATAAACTTACTTCTCTTTGTGCTGTGGCTCCGGTGGCTCTGCTAATATGTGTTGTGGCAAACAAATTTTTTTTAGGCAAAATGTGCTGTGGCTCTGGTATTTGTCTAATATAAAAGCTCCAACTTTTTCCTTGTCAGCAATTGGTGGCAAATAAATTTTTATTAGGCAAATTCCTTCGGCAAATTGTCTAGTAGGCAAAATTGTGCTGCGTTGTGGACTGTAATTTGTAGGTGCTTTTAGTTCCTTTTTCGGGGAGTAAGGACCAATGTTCGGCCTGGGTGCGTCTGAAACCGGCAATGGGTAGGCGCACACGGGTCGATCTTGGAGTGGATGGTTCGCTCAAAAGAAATAAAAGAAACAAACGCAAAGAGGATTTCCTCGTTATAATAATGTTTTATTAAGAGTGTTAGGAAATATAGAGTGGATACAATATTACCTTGGGGTTGAACGTGACGATGGCGATCTTGGGCGATGTGTGCTGGTTGGCGGTCAATCGAGAAAGAGGCCGGTTATCCCGTTGAGGACAACCGCTAAGCCGCGAAAAAGTCCTCTGGTATTAAGGAGGGGAAAAAAGCCACACACACAACAACCCCCACATATACGTGCATGGGTGCTGACAACCCGCACACACACGTGCATGCGTATGAAACGCATGCATGTGCATGCATGCACACAAATGCGGCGTGAGTGTGGGTGGCTGGAAATATTAATAAAACGTTAGGGAGGGGCGCCGTCAATCAGATAAAAGTTAGGCATCGGGCCTAAACAGTAACTATTTGATGAAATTTGATGAATTTTGAAGATTCTAGCCGTAAAAAAGGGGCAAAAATGACAGTTTATATGAAGTATATAATATATATACCACCGATCTCTACGCTTTTTTCAGACAACAATATATGCTATATACGTAAGCATTTTGTGAATTTGAAGCTTGCAGCTATTAAAACGGGGCAGAAATTGCGCAAAGTTTCTTATCTGAACAATCGGTTGTATGAGATATATACTATATATACAACCGATCTCTATGATTTTTTCAGACAACAATATATGCTATATACGTAAGCAATCGGTGAAATTTGAAGCTTATAGCTGTTAAAATGGGGTAGAAATTGCGTAAAGTTTCTTATCTGAACAATCGGTTGTATGAGATATATACTATATATACAACCGATCTCTATGATTTTTTCAGACAGCAATATATGCTATATATGTACGTAAGCAATCGGTGAAATTTGAAGCTTATAGCTGTTAAAATGGGGTAGAAATTGCGAAAAGTTTCTTATCTGAACAATCGGTTGTAGGAGATATATACTATATATACAACCGATCTCTATAATTTTTTCAGACAACAATATATGCTATATACGTAAGTATTCGGTGAAATTTAAAGCTTTTAGCTGTTAAAATGGGGCTAAAATTTGCGAAAATATATATATATATATACTATATATATATACTATATATACCACCATATATATACTATATATACCACCGATCTTTATGAATTTTTCAGACAACAATATATGCTATATACGTAAGCATTCGTTGAAATTTGAAGCCTCTAGCTCTTAAAATAGGGCAGTAATTACGAAAAGTTCCTTATCTGAACAATCGGTTGTGGGGGATATATACTATATATACGACCGATCTCATCAATTTTTTCAGGCAACGATACGTGCAATATAGTATATGGTGAAGTTTGAAGCTTCAATCTGTTAAATTGGGTAAGATATTACAAAAATCCTCTTTTTCTGAAAAATCGTTTGTATGGAGGATATATGCTATAGTGGTCCGATCCGGTCGATTCCGACAAATTTCTAATCGGACACCCAAATACACCCGCTCACCAAATTTTATCAAGATATCTCAAAAATTGAGGGACTAGTTTGCATACAAACAGACAGACGGACAGACGGACATAGCTAAATCAACCCGCTCACCAAATTTTATCAAGATATCTCAAAAATTGAGGGACTAGTTTGCATACAAACAGACAGACGGACAGACGGACATGGCTAAATCAACTCAGCTCTTCAACCTGATTATTTCGGTATACTTAATGGTGGGTCTATCTAGTTTCCTTTAAGGACTTACAATTTTGGGTTTCGTGACGAAATTAATATACCATTTCATTTTCATGAAAGGTATAAAAAATGAAAATGTAATTAATTCCGTTTTTATTGCAAAGAAAATAAAACTAACCAAAAATTAAAAAAAAGCAAGTAAGGAAGGCTAAGTTCGGGTGTAACCGAACATTACATACTCAGCTGAGAGCTTTAGAGACAAAATAGGGGAAAATTACCATGTAGGAAAATGAACCTAGGGTAACCCTGGAATGTGTTTGTATGCCATGGGTATAAAATAGAAGGTATTAAAGAGTATTTTAAAAGGGAGTGGCCCATGGGTGCTATGGGATATCGCCATAAAGGTGGACCAGGGGTGATTCTATAATATGTTTGTATGATATGGGTATCAAATTAAAGCTGGTAATGAGTATTTTAAAAGGGAGTGATCCCTAGTTCTATAGGTGGAGGCCTTTTCGAGATATCGCCATAAAGGTGGACCAGTGGTGACGCTAGAATGCGTTTGTAAGATACGGGTATCAAATGAGAGGTGTTAATGATTATTTAAAAGGGAGTGGGCCTTAGTTCTATAGGTGGGCGCCTTTTCGAGGTATTGCCATAAAGGTGGACCAGGGGTGACTCTAGAATGTGCTTGTACGATATTGGTATCAAGTGAAAGGTAATAATGAGTATTTTAAAAGGGAGTGGGCCTTAGTTCTATAGGTGGACGCCTTTTCCGGATATCGGCATAAAGGTGGACCAGGGGTGACTCTAGAATGTGTTCGTACGATATGGGTATCAAATGAAAGGTGTTAATGAGTGTTTTAAAAGGGAGTGGCCTTAGTTCTATAGGTGGACGCCTTTTCGGGATATCGCCATAAAGGTGGACCAGGGGCGACTCTAGAATCTGTTTGTACGATATGGGTATCAAATGAATGGTGGTAGTGAGTATTTTAAAAGGGAGTGGGCCTGAGTTCTATAGGTGGACGCCTTTTCGAGATATGGCCATAAAGGTGGACCAGGGGTGCCTCTAGAATGTGTTTGTACGATATGGGTATCAAATGAAAGGTGGTAATGAGTATTTTAAGAGAGAGTGGGCCTTAGTTCTATAGGTGGGCGCCTTTTCGAGATATTGCCATAAAGGTGTACCAGGGGTGACTCAAGAATGTGTTTGTACGATATGGGTATAAAATGGAAGGTATTAAAGAGTATTTTAAAAGGGAGTGGGCCATGGGTGCTATGGGTGGACGCCATTTCTGGATATCGCCATAAAGGTGGACCAGGGGTGATTCTAGAATGTGTTTGTATGATATGGGTATAAAATTAAAGCTGGTAATGAGTATTTTAAAAGGGAGTGATCCCTTGTTCTATAGGTGGAGGCCTTTTCGAGATATCGCTATAAAGGTGGACCAGTGGTGACGCTAGAATGCGTTTGTAAGATACGGGTATCAAATGAGATGTGTTAATGATTATTTAAAAGGGAGTGGACCTTAATTCTATAGGTGGGCGCCTTTTCGAGGTATTGAAATAAGGTGGACCAGGGATGACTCTAGAATGTGCTTGTACGATATTGGTTTCAAGTGAAAGGTAATAATGAGTATTTTAAAAGGGAGTGGGCCTTAGTTCTATAGGTGGACGCCTTTTCCGGATATCGGCATAAAGGTGGACGAGGGGTGACTCTAGAATGTGTTCCTACGATATGGGTATCAAATGAAAGGTGTTAATCAGTGTTTTAAAAGGGAGTGGGCCTTCGTTCTATAAGTGGACGCCTTTTCGGGATATCGCCATAAAGGTGGATCAGGGGCGACTCTAGAATCTGTTTGTACGATATGGGTATCAAATGAATGGTGGTAGTGAGTATTTTAAAAGGGAGTGGGCCTTAGTTCTATAGGTGGACGCCTTTTCGAGATATGGCCATAAAGGTGGACCAGGAGTGCCTCTAGAATGTGTTTGTACGATATGGGTATCAAATGAAAGGTGGGAATGAGTATTTTAAGAGAGAGTGGGCCTTAGTTCTATAGGTGGGCGCCTTTTCGTGATATTGCCATAAAGGTGTACCAGGGGTGACTCAAGAATGTGTTTGTACGATATGGGTATCAAATGAAAGGTGTTAATGAGTATTTTAAAAGGGAGTGGGTCTTAGTTCTATAGGTGGACGCCTTTTCGAGATATCGCCATAAAGGTGGACGAGGGGTATCTCTAGAATGTGTTTGTACGATATGGGTATCAAATGAAAAATGGTAATGATTATTTAAAAGAGAGTGGGCCTTAGTTCTATAGGTGGGCGCCTTTTCGAGATATTGCCTTAAAGGTGGACCAGGGGTGACTCTAGAATGTGTTTGTACGATATGGGTATCAAATGAAAGGTGTTAATGAGTATTTTAAAAGGAAGTGGGTCTTAGTTCTATAGGTGGCCACCTTTTCCAGATATTGCCATAAAGGTTGACCAGGGATGACTCTAGAATGTGTTTGTAGGATATGGGTAGCAAATGAAAGTGTAGTGTAAGAAGCCAACAATTCAATTTAATAATAATAATAAGCATAATAAGTACAATCAGCTTAATTTTAAAATAGCTTTAACAATTTAAAAATTATTGTTAGGCAGGAAAATATTCGGGCAACCTAACGGCTGCCTATTGACAAGCAAAAATTTAAATTTCTGCTGTAAAAACTTTTTTTACTAATTTTGAGATATGTTCCCAGAAGAGGACATACAAAATCAAAATCAAATGTTTAGGTCGTTTTCATAAAACTCCTTAAATGTGAAAATATATTACCAAAATTGAAAATTTTTTTTAAATCAAAAATGAAAAAAAAGAAGAAAATAGCATAGGAATTAATGTTTAATAATAAAACAAGAAAAAATAAATTGTATTTAAATATTCATCATTTGAAAAAAAAATTTTTTTTCTAAAAGATTTTGTAAGAAAAATTAGAAATATCAAAAATATTAAATTAAACAAATTTTTCTTTAAGAACAAACATTTCTAGAAATAAACCTTTTAAATAATAACTTTTATAATGCTAACTAAATAAGAAAAAAATAATAATAAAAGTAAAAAGGAATGCTTAATATAATAAACATAAAAAACAAAGAAATGAGCATAAATTAGCATTTTTCCACCACCCCCAAAAAACAGGAATAAATTTCTAATTTCTCTTTAATTTTCTCTTTCAATCATATCATCTCTTTAAAATGTCTTCGTGGACAAAAATTAACCCCATAGCTGGTTACGAGGTAGGAAAAAGAAACTCTGAAACATCAGAGAATAGAATATTAAAATATAAACCACCAGCTGAACCAGAGCCAAAAATTAACCCAAACATTTCAGATGTTTGGCTAGCAGTTTCAACCTACGGAATCGTGCTATTGATATAATATTCAAATTTAGCACCCTAAATCCCCTAAATTCAACACAATTTCGATAAGAACAGTAAATATTACAAATGAATCACTGCAAAATGCCTCACTCAATAGAAGAATTTATTAAGACAGCTTCATTAGCACTATCTAAGTTCATGAATTTGCTAATTCACAGTAGTAGCTGTCAAAGTAGAAGATTTATACCACAAACCTTTCGCAACATAATGCTTAACTAAAAACCTTACGTAAGTGGAAATATGCAAAATACCTAAAGTCCCAACAAGATCGGAAATTTCAAAACCAGCCAGAATGAAGAAAATAAAAAGTCACAAAGAGAACCTTATTATAAGTAAAGCGCTTAATAAATAAATTTGCAACTAGACATGTCACGCTCGCTTTCACCCAAAAGGATAGAAGAATTGTAGCGTAATACAAACAACCAGATTGTTGAGGAAGTTATTGACTTAGGACAATATTCAACCAGCCTTAAAAATGCCGGCAATCTAGGACTTGTAAGAGAAAAAGACAGTTGTCCCTTAGGAGACAAATTGGTCAAGAATAATGAATACTCGAGTAAGCATATTTAAAAATAAAAAATAGGTACCCAAGTTCTCAAAGATCTAAAATTTGCATTAACCCCAGAAGTTATGCATGTGACAAATGTCGACAGAAATTAAAGAAATTCTTCATAAATATCATGACGATCCCATCTGGGAAGGCCACTCAGAAAATCGCATGACACATAAGATCTAATAAAAATATTGCTGGGAAATATGAAAAATGGTATAAGAAAAGATATGAAACATTTTTGCATCCACTGTACCCTTTTGTTTAACCACTTATCACTATATAACTACTTCTTGCTCTAGCAGCAACTGAATTTATCCAATCTACTGTATATCATAGGCTCAAAGATCCCGCTATTTAGGACAATGTCAATTTTCAGCCAATGATGACTGTAACCATCATCTTATTTTACACGATTTAATTTTAATAACAATGCAAAAGCTTTGTTTAATAGAAATAAGTAGTCAAGGTAAGGAAAACTACATCTCCTATATTTAGTCGATAGGTATATATCCTAGGGTCCTGTGGAGTAGAAAGTAAGGAAATGTAAATCATTAATCTCCATTATTTTTATTAGGTATATAAATATAAGTTAGACCTGATTCATCTAGGATAACCTCGCCTTTTAGAAAGGCCATAATTTTAGATAATAGATATAAAGAGCCCTTTGGAATAGAAGATATCAATAGAAAAAATATTTTTTCATTTAAACCCTTTAGAGTAGTAAACATCGCTGAAAACAATAATTTTACATTAATCCCCTATAAGGTAGAAGAAATCGATGAAGAAGAAAATACTAATAATAAAAATTATGACACCTTAATCCCATCTAGAATAGGAAATGAAGATAAATAAAAATTTAGTAGTAACATAGAGAATAGGCAAATAAAAATACACAAAAATAGACTTAAATTAGTAGAATAAGAAGATGTTCAACCTACAAACATTAAAATACAAAAGAAGAATTAATTTACAAAAATAGAATACTCATGCATTCCCCAAATGCATAAGCATTCTAAAAAAAAAGGGAGATGTAGTGTAAGCAGCCAACAATTCAATTTAATCCAAAATATTTAAATCAGTCTAATATTCTAGCCTGCTACAAAAATAGTCTAAATGTTCATCAACACATAAAAATGCATTTGAGAATTAATGCTGGCACAGCCATTAATAAACAGACGTGTACAACACACAACCAAACGAATTTGAATCCCAGCAATTTGCATTCCTGCAACTTGCAAGGTTAGCATTTCCCATAAATATGCAGCTCATATATGTAGGTACATATTTTGTGCCGAGTAGTATGTAGGTATGTAAGTATGTATGTTTAAGGTAGTTATGTATGTAAGTATGTAAGGTTAAATGTAAATAGATATGTAAGAATATGTTTAGAATAATCTAATATAAATAGGCTGAATTATTTGAATAAAGACAATTCGACATTCATAATTCAAGCAGTGAAGTCTTCTTTGTTTTAATTGCGTTAGGGACCTTTCTACAAAAGGTGGTAGTGAGTATTTTAAAACGGAGTGATCCTTAGTTCTATAGGTGGGCGCCTTTTCGAGATATTGCCATAAAGGTGGACAACGCGTGACTCTAGAATGTGTTAGTGCGATATGGGTATCAAATGAAAGGTGATAATGAGTATTTTAAAAGGGATTGACCCTTAGTTCTATAGGTGGACGCCATTTCGGTATATCGCCATAAATGTAGACCAGGGGTGACTCTAGAATACGTTTGTAAGATATGGGTATTAAATTAAAAGTGTTAATGATTATTTTAAAACGTAGTGGGCCTTAGTTCTATAGGTGGACGCCATTTCGGGATATCGCCATAAAGGTGGACCAGGGGTCTCTCTAGAATGTGTTCGTACGATATGGGTATCAAATGAAAAGTGGTAATGAGTATTTTAAAATGGAGTGGGCCTTAGTTCTATAGGTGGACGCCTTTTCGAGATATTCTCCATAAAGGTGGACCAGGGGTGACTCTAGAATGTGTTTGCACGATACGGGTATCAAATGAAATGTGATAAAGGGTATTTGAGGAGGGAGTAGGCCTTAGTTCTATAGGTGGGCGCCTTTTCAAGATATTGCCATAAAGGTGTACCAGGGGTGACTCTAGAATGTGTTTCCACGATGCGGGTATCAAATGAAAGGTGATAATGAGTATTTTAAGAGGGAGTGGGCCTTAGTTCTATAGGTTTGCGCCTTTTCAAGATATTGCCATAAAGCTGGACCAGGGGTGACTCTAGAATGTGTTTGCAAGATATGGGTATCAAATGAAAGGTGTTAATGAGTATTTTAAAAGGGAGTGGGCCTTAGTTCTATAGGTGGACTCCACTTCGGGATATTGCCATAAAGGCGGCCAGGGGTGACTCTAGAATGTGTTTGTACGATATGCGTATCAAATGAAAGGTGTTAATGAGTATTTTAAAAGGGACTGGGCCTTAGTTTTATAGGTGGACGCCATTTCGAGATATCGACATAAAGGTGGATCAGGGGTGTCTCTAGAATGTGTTTGTACGATATGGGTATCAAATGAAAGGTGGTAATGAGTATTTTAAGAGGGAGTGGGCCTTAGTTCTACAGGTGGTTGCCTTTTCGAGGTATTGCCATAAAGGTGGAACCAGGGGTGACTCTAGAAGGTGTTTGTACGATATGGCTATCAAATGAAAGGTGTTAATGAGTATTTTAAAAGGGGTTGGACCATAGTTCTATAGGTGGACGCCTTTTCGACATATCGTCATAAAGGTGGACCAGGGGTGACTCTAGAATGCATTTGTAAGATATGGGTATCAAATGAAAGGTATTAATGAGTATTTTAAAAGGAAGTGTGCCTTAGTTCTATGGGTCGACGCCTTTTCGAGATATTACCATAAAGGTGGACCAGGGGTGACTCTAGAATGTGTTTGCAAGCTATGGGTATCAAATGAAAGGTGGTCATGAGTGTTTTAAAATGGAGTGGGCCTTAATTCTATAGGTGGACGCCTTTTCGAGATATTGCCATAAAGGTGGACAACGGGTGACTCTAGAATGTGTTTGTGCGATATGGGTATTAAATGAAAGGTGATAATGAGTATTTTAAAAGGGATTGACCCTTAGTTCTATAGGTGGACGCCTTTTCGATATATCGCCATAAAGGTGGTCCAGGGGTGTCTCTAGAATGCGTTTGTACTACACGGGTATCAAATGAAAGGTGTTAATGATTATTTACAAGGGAGTGGGCCTTAGTTCTATAGGTGGACGCCTTTTCGAGATATTGCCATAAAGGTGGACCAGGGGTGAATCTAGAATGCGTTTGGTGTGTTAATGATTATTTAAAAGGGAGTGGGCCTTAGTTCTATAGGTGGGCGCCTTTTCGAGATATTGCCATAAAGGTGGACCAGGGGTGACTCTAGAATGTGTTTGTACGATATGGGTATTAAATGAAAGGTGATAATGAGTATTTTAAGAGGAAGTGTGACTTAGTTCTATAGGTGGGCGCCTTTTCGAGATATCGCCATAAAGGTGGTCCAGGGGTGACTCTAGAATGCGTTTGTACGATACGGGTATCAAATGAAAGGTGTTAATGATTATTTAAAAGGGAGTGGGCCTTAGTTCTATAGGTGGGCGCCTTTTCGAGATATTGCCATAAAGGTGGATCAGGGGTGACTCTAGAATGTGTTTGTACGATATGGGTATTAAATGAAAGGTGATAATGAGTATTTTAAGAGGAAGCGGGACTTAGTTCTATAGGTGGGCGCCTTTTCGAGATATTGCCATAAAGGTGGACCAGGGGTGACTCTAGAATGTCTTTGTATGATATGGGTATCAAATGAAAGGTGCTAATGATTATTTAAAAGGGAGTGGGCCTTGGTTCTATAGGCGGGCGCCTTTTCGAGATATTGCCATAAAGGTGGAAGGGGTGACTCTAGAATGCCTTTTTACGATATGGGTATCAAATGAAAGGTGCTAATGATTATTTAAAAGGGATACGGCCTTGGTTCTATAGGCGGGCGCCTTTTCGAGATATTGCCATGAAGGTGGACCAGGGGTGACTCTAGAATATCTTTGTACGATATGGGTATCAAATGAAAGATGCTAATGATTATTTAAAAGGGAGTGGGCCTTGGTTCTATAGGCGGGCACCTTTTCGAGATATTGCCATAAAGGTGGACCAGGGGTGACTCTAGAATACGTTTGTAAGATATGGGTATCAAATTAAAAGTGTTAATGATTATTTTAAAACGTAGTGGGCCTTAGTTCTATAGGTGGACGCCATTTCGGGATATCGCCATAAGGGTGGACCAGGGGTCTCTCTAGAATGTGTTTGTACAATATGGGTATCAAATGAAAGGTACTAATGAGTATTTTAAAAGGGAGTGGGCTTTAGTTCTATAGGTGGATGCCATTTCGGTAAATCGCCATAAGGTGGAGCTGGGGTGACTTTAGAATGCGTTTGCAAGACATGGGTATCAAATGAAAGGTGTTAATGAGTATTTTAAAAGGGAGTGGGCGTTAGTTTTATAGGTGGATGCCATTACGGGATATCGCCATAAAGGTGGACCAGGGGTGACTCTAGAATGTGTTTGTACGATATGGGTATCAAATGAAAGGTGGTAATGAGTATTTTAAAAAGGAGTGGTCCTTAGTCCTATAGGTGGGCGCCTTTTCGAGATATTGCCACAAAGGTGGCCCAGGGGTGACTCTTGAATGCATTTGTAAGATATGGGTATCAAATGAAATGTGTTAATGAGTATTTTAAAAGGGAGTGGGCCTTAGTTCTATAGGTGGACGCCTTTTCGAGATATTGCCATAAAGGTGGACCAGGGGTGACTCTAGAATATTTTTGCACGATATGGATATCAAATGAAAGGTGATAAGGAGTATTTAAAGAGCGAGTGGGCCTTAGTTCTACAGGTGGGCGCCTTTTCGATATATCGCCATAAAGGTGGACCAAGGGTCTCTCTAGAATGTGTCCGTACGATATGGGTATCAAATGAAAAGTGGTAATGAGTATTTTAAAATGGAGTGGGCCTTAGTTCTATAGGTGGACGCCTTTTCGAGATATTGCCATAAAGGTGGACCAGGGGTGACTATAGAATGTGTTTGCACGATACGGGTATCAAATGAAAGGTGATAATGGGTATTTTAAGAGGGAGTGGGCCTTAGTTCTATAGATCAAATGAAAGGTGATAATGAGTATTTTAAGAGGGAGTTGCCCTAGGTCTATAGGTGGGCGGCATTTAAAGATATTTCCATAAAGGTGGACCAGGGGTGACTCTAGAATGTGTTTGTACGATATGGGTATCAAATGAAAGTTGTTAATGAGTATATTAAAAGGGAGTGGGCCTTAGTTCTATAGGTGGACGCCACTTCGGGATATCGCCATAAAGGCGGTCAGAATGTCTTTGTACGATATGGGTATCAAATGAAAGGTGCTAATGATTATTTAAAAGGGAGTGGGCCTTGGTTCTATAGGCGGGCGCCTTTTCGAGATATTGCCATAAAGGTGGACCAGGGCTGACTCTAGAATTTGTTTGTACAATACGGGTATCAAATGAAAGGTACTATTGAGTATTTTAAAAGGGAGTGGGCTTTAGTTCTATAGGTGGATGCCATTTCGGTAAATCGCTATAAGGTGGAGCAGGGGTGACTTTAGAATGCGTTTGCAAGACATGGGTATCAAATGAAAGGTGTTAATGAGTATTTTAAAAGGCAGTGGGCCTTAGTTTTATAGGTGGACGCCATTTCGGGATATCGCCATAAAGGTGGACCAGGGGTGACTCTAGAATGTGTTTGTACGATATTGGAATCAAATGAAAGGTGGTAATGAGTATTTTAAGAGGGAGTGGGCCTTAGTTCTATAGGTGGTTGCCTTTTCGAGGTATTGCCATAAAGGTGGAACTAGGGGTGACTCTAGAAAGTGTTTGTACGATATGAGTATCAAATGAAAGGTGTTAATGATTATTTAAAAGCGAATGGGCCTTAGTTTTATAGGTGGACGCCATTTCGAGATATCGACATAAAGGTGGATAAGGGGTGTCTCTAGAATGTGTTTGTACGATATGGGTATCAAATGAAAGGTGGTAATGAGTATTTTAAGAGGGAGTGGCCCTTAGTTCTATAGGTGGTTGCCTTTTCGAGGTATTGCCATAAAGGTGGAACTAGGGGTGACTCTAGAAGGTGTTTGTACGATATGAGTATCAAATGAAAGGTGTTAATGATTATTTAAAAGGGAATGGGCCTTAGTTCTATAAGTGGGCGCCTTTTCGAGATATTGCCATAAAGGTGGACCAGGGGTGACTCTAGAATGTGTTTGTACGATATGGCTATCAAATGAAAGGTGTTAATGAGTATTTTAAAAGGGGTTGGGCCATAGTTCTATAGGTGGACGCCTTTTCGACATATCGTCATAAAGGTGGACCAGGGGTGACTCTAGATTGCATTTGTAAGATATGGGTATCAAATGAAAGGTGTTAATGAGTATTTTGAAAGGGAGTGTGCCTTAGTTCTATGGGTGGACGCCTTTTCGAGATATTACCATAAAGGTGGACCAGGGGTGACTCTAGAATGTGTTTTCACGCTATGGGTATCAAATGAAAGGTGGTAATGAGTATTTTAAAATGAAGTGGGCCTTAATTCTGTAGGTGGACGCCTTTTCGAGATATTGCCATAAAGGTGGACAACGGGTGACTCTAGAATGTGTTTGTGCGATATGGGTATCAAATGAAAGGTGATAATGAGTATTTTAAAAGGGATTGACCCTTAGTTCTATAGGTGGACGCCTTTTTGATATATCGCCATAAAGGTGGTCCAGGGGTGACTCTAGATTGCGTTTGTACTATACGGGTATCAAATGAAAGGTGTTAATGATTATTTAAAAGGGAGTGGGCCTTTGTTCTATAGGTGGAAGCCTTTTCGAGATATTGCCATAAAGGTGGACCAGGGGTGATTCTAGAATGCGTTTGTACGATATGGGTATCAAATGAAAGGTCTTAATGATTATTTAAAAGGGAGTGGGCCTTAGTTCTATAGGTGGGCGCCTTTTCGAGATATTGCCATAAAGGTGGACCAGGGGTGACTCTAGAATGTGTTTGTACGATATGGGTATTAAATGAAAGGTGATAATGAGTATTTTAAGAGTAAGTGGGACTTAGTTCTATAGGTGGGCGCCTTTTCGAGATATTGCCATAAAGGTGGAACAGGGGTGACTCTAGAATGTCTTTGTACGATATGGGTATCAAATGAAAGGTGCTAATGATTATTTAAAAGGGAGTGGGCCTTGGTTTTATAGTCGCGCGCCTTTTCGAGATATTTCCATAAAGGTGGACCAGGGGTGACTCTAGAATCTGTTTGTAAAATATGGGTATCAAATGAAAGGTACTAATGAGTATTTTAAAAGGGAGTGGGCTTTAGTTCTATAGGTGGATGCCATTTCGGTAAATAGCCATAAGGTGGAGCAGGGGTGACTTTAGAATGCGTTTGCAAGACATGGATATCAAATCAAAGGTGTTAATGAGTATTTTAAAAGGGAGTGGGCCTTAGTTTTATAGGTGGACGCCTTTTCGAGATATTGCCATAAAGGTGGACCGGGGGTGAATCTAGAATGCGTTTGTACGATATGGGTATCAAATGAAAGGTGTTAATAATTATTTAAAAGGGAGTGGGCCTTAGTTCTATAGGTGGGCGCCTTTTCGAGATATTGCCATAAAGGTGGACCAGGGGTGACTCTAGAATGTGTTTGTACGATATGGGTATTAAATGAAATGTGATAATGAGTATTTTAAGAGGAAGTGGGACTTAGTTCTATAGGTGCGCGCATTTTCGAGATATTGCCATAAAGGTGGACCAGGGGTGACTCTAGAATGTGTTTGTAAGATATGGGTATTAAATGAAAGGTGATAATGAGTATTTTAAGAGGAAGTGGGACTTAGTTCTATAGGTGGGCGCCTTTTCGGGATATCGCCATAAAAGTGGTCCAGGGGTGACTCTAGAATGCGTTTGTACGATACGGGTATCAAATGAAAGGTGCTAATGAGTATTTTTAGAGGGAGTAGGCCTTAGTTCTATAGATGGGCGCCCTTTCGAGTTACTGCCATAAAGGTGGACCAGGGGTGACTCAACAATGTGGTCCAGGGGTGACTTTAGAATGCGTTTGTACGATATGGGTATCAAATGAAAGGTGCTAATGATTATTTAAAAGGGAGTGGGCCTTGGTTCTATAGGCGGGCGCCTTTTCTAGATATTGCCATAAAGGTGTACCAGGGGTGACTCTAGAATGTCTTTGTACGATATGGGTATCAAATGAAAGGTGCTAATGATTATTTAAGAGGGATAGGACCTTGGTTTTATAGGTGGGCCCCTTTTCGAGATATTGCCACAAAGGTGGACCAGGGGTGACTCTAGAATGCATTTGTAAGATATGGGTATCAAATGAAATGCGTTAATGAGCATTTTAAAAGGGAGTGGGCCTTAGTTCTATAGGTGGACGCCTTTTCGAGATATTGCCATAAAGGTGGACCAGGGGTGACTCTAGATTATTTTTGCACGATATGGATATCAAATGAAAGGTGATAAGGAGTATTTAAAGAGGGAGTGCGCCTTAGTTCTACAGGTTAGCGCCTTTTCGATATATTGCCATAAAGGTGGACCAGGGGTGACTCTAGAATGTGTTTGTACGATATGGGTACCAAATGAAAGGTGTTAATGACTATTTCAAAAGGGAGTGGGCCTTAGTTTTATAGGTGGACGTCATTTCGAGATATCGCCATAAAGGTGGACCATGGGTGTCTCTAGAATGTGTTTGTACGATATGGGTATTAAATGAAAGGTGGTAATGAGTATTTTTAGAGGGAGTAGGCCTTAGTTCTATAGGTAGGCGCCCTTTCGAGTTATTGCCATAAAGGTGGACCAGGGGTGACTCAACAATGTGTTTGTACGATATGGGTATCAAATGAAAGGTGTTAGTGATTATTTAAAAGGGACTTGGCCTTAGTTCTATAGGTGGGCGCCTTTTCGAGATATTGCCATAAAGGTTGACCAGGAGTGACTCTAGAACGTGTTTGTACGATATGGGTATTAAATTAAAGGTGGTAATAAGTATTTTAAAAGGGAGTGGGCCTCAGTTCTATAGGTGGACGCCTTTTCGAGTTATTGTCATAAAGGTGGGCCAGGGGTGACTCTACAATGTGTTTGTACTATATGGGTATCAAATGAAAGGTGTTAGTGATTATTTAAAAGTCATAAAGGTGGACCAGGGGTGACTCTAGAATGCATTTGTAAGATATGGGTATCAAATGAAAGGTGTTAATGAGTATTTTAAAAGGGAGTGGGCCTTAGTTTTATAGGTGGATGCCATTTCGGGATATCGCCATAAAGGTGGACCAGGGGTGACTCTAGAATGCGTTTGTACGATACGGGTATCAAATGAAAGGTGTTAATGATTATTTAAAAGGGAGTGGGCGTTAGGTCTATAGGTGGGCGCCTTTTCGAGATATTGCCATAAAGGTGGACCAGGGGTGACTCTAGAATGTGTTTGTACGATATGGGTATTAAATGAAAGGTGTTAATGAGTATTTTAAAAGGGAGTGGGCCTTAGTTTTATGGGTGGACGCCTTTTCGAGATATTGCCATAAAGGTGGACCAGGGGTGACTCTAGATTATTTTTGCACGATATGGATGTCAAATGAAAGGTGATAAGGAGTATTTAAAGAGGGAGTGCGCCTTAGTTCTACAGGTGGGCGCCTTTTCGATATATTGCCATAAAGGTGGACCAGGGTTGACTCTAGAATGTGTTTGTACGATATGGGTACCAAATGAAAGGTGTTAATGAGTATTTGAAAAGGGAGTGGGCCTTAGTTTTATAGGTGGACGTCATTTCGAGATATCGCCATAAAGGTGGACCATGGGTGTCTCTAGAATGTGTTTGTACGGTATGGGTATTAAATGAAAGGTGGTAATTAGTATTTTTAGACGGAGTAGGCCTTAGTTCTATAGGTAGGCGCCCTTTCGAGTTATTGCCATAAAGGTGGTCCAGGGGTGACTCTAGAATGCGTTTGTACGATACGGGTATCAAATGAAAGGTGTTAATGATTATTTAAAAGGGAGTGGGCGTTAGTTCTATAGGTGGGCGCCTTTTCGAGATATTGCCATAAAGGTGGACCAGGGGTGACTCTAGAATGTGTTTGTACGATATGGGTATTAAATGAAAGGTGTTAATGAGTATTTTAAAAGGGAGTGGGCCTTAGTTTTATAGGTGGACGCCATTTAGGGATATCGCCATAAAGGTGGACCAGGGGTGACTCTAGAATGTCTTTGTACGATATGGGTATCAAATGAAAGGTGCTAATGATTATTTCATTTCATTATTTAAAAGGGAGTGGGCCTTGGTTCTATAGGTGGGCGCCTTTTCGAGATATTGCCATAAAGGTGGACCAGGGGTGACTCTAGAATATCTTTGTACGATATGGGTATCAAATGAAAGGTGCTAATGATTATTTAAAAGGGATAGAACCTTGGTTCTATAGGCGGGCGCCTTTTCGAGATATTGCCATAAAGGTGGACCAGGGGTGACTCTAGAATATCTTTGTACGATATGGGTATCAAATGAAAGGTGCTAATGATTATTTAAAAGGGAGTGGGCTTTGGTTCTATAGGCGGGCGCCTTTTCGAGATATTGCCATAAAGGTGGACCAGGGGTGACTCTAGAATGTGTTTGCACTATATGGGTATCAAATGAAAGGTACTAATGAGTATTTTAAAAGGGAGTGGGCTTTAGTTCTATAGGTGGATGCCATTTCGGTAAATCGCCATAAGGTGGAGCAGGGGTGACTTTAGAATGCGTTTGCAAGACATGGGTATCAAATGAAAGGTGTTAATGAGTATTTTAAAAGGTAGTGGGCCTTAGTTTTATAGGTGGACGCCATTTCGGGATATTGCCATAAAGGTGGACCAGGGGTGACTCTAGAATGTGTTTGTACGATTTGGGTATCAAATGAAAGGTGGTAATGAGTATTTGAAAAGGGAGTGAGCCTTAGTTTTATAGGTGGACGTCATTTCGAGATATCGCCATAAAGGTGGACCATGGGTGTCTCTAGAATGTGTTTGTACGATATGGGTATTAAATGAAAGCTGGTAATGAGTATTTTTAGAGGGAGTAGGCCTTAGTTCTATAGGTGGGCGCCCTTTCGAGTTATTGCCATAAAGGTGGACCAGGGGTGACTCTACAATGTGTTTGTACGATATGGGTATCAAATTAAAGGTGTTACTGATTATTTAAAAGGGAGTGGGCCTTAGTTCTATAGGTGGGCGCCTTTTCGAGATATTGCCATAAAGGTTGACCAGTGGTGACTCTAGAACGTGTTTGTACGATAATGGTATCAAATGACAGGCGTTAATGTGTATTTATAAAAGGGAGTGGGCCTTAGTTCTATAGGTGGACGCCTTTTCGAGATATCGCCATAAAGGTGGACCATGGGTGTCTCTAGAATGTGTTTGTACGTTATGGGTATTAAATTAAAGGTGGTAATGAGTATTTTAAAAGGGAGTGGGCCTCAGTTCTATAGGTGGCCGCCTTTTCGAGATGTTGCCATAAAGGTGGACCAGGGGTGACTCTAGAATATTTTTGCACGATATGGGTATCAAATGAAAGGTGATAATGAGTATTTAAAGAGGCAGTGGGCCTTAGTTCTATAGGTGGTCGCCTTTTCGAGATATTGCCATAAAGGTGGACCAGGGGTGACTCTAGAGTATTTTTGCACGATATGGGTATCAAATGAAAGGTGTTAATGAGTATTTGAAAAGGGAGTGGGCCTTAGTTCTTAAGGTGGACGCCTTTTCGAGATATCGCTATAAAGGTAGACCAGGGGTGACTCTAGAATGCATTTGTAAGATATGGGTATCAAATGAAAGGTGTTAATGAGTATTTTAAAAGGGAGTGTGCTTTAGTTCTATAGGTGGACGCCTTTTCGGGTTATCGCCATAAAGCTGGACCAGGGGTCTCTCTAGAATGTGTCCGTACGATAAGGGTATCAAATGAAAAGTGGTAATGAGTATTTTAAAATGCCATTAAGGTGGACCAGGGGTGACTCTAGAATGTGTTTGCACGATACGGGTATCAAATGAAAGGTGATAATGGGTATTTTAAGAGAGAGTGGGCCTGAGTTCTATAGGTGGGCGCCTTTTCAAGATATTGCCATAAAGGTGTACCAGGGGTGACTCTAGAATGCATTTGTAAGATATGGATATCAAATGAAAGGTGTTAATGAGTATTTTAAAAGGGAGTGGGCCTTAGTTCTATAGGTGGACGCCACTTCGGGATATCGCCATAAAGGCGGCCAGGGGTGACTTTAGAATGTGTTTGTACGATATGCCTATCAAATGAAAGGTGTTAATGAGTATTTTAAAAGGGAGTGGGCCTTAGTTCTATAGGTGGACGCCACTTCGGGATATCGCCATAAAGGCGGCCAGGGGTGACTTTAGAATGTGTTTGTACGATATGCCTATCAAATGAAAGGTGTTAATGAGTATTTTAAAAGGGACTGGGCCTTAGTTTTATAGGTGGACGCCTTTTCGACATATCGTCATAAAGGTGTACCAGGGGTGACTCTAGAATGCATTTGTAAGATATGGATATCAAATGAAAGGTGTTAATGAGTATTTTAAAATAGAGTGTGCCTTAGTTCTATGGGTGGACGCCTTTTCGAGATATTACCATAAAGGTGGACCAGGGGTGACTCTAGAATGTGTTTGCACGCTATGGGTATCAAATGAAAGGTGGTAATGGGTATTTTAAAATGGAGTGGGCCTTAGTTCTGTAGGTGGACGCCTTTTCTATATATTGCCATAAAGGTGGACAACGGATGACTCTAGAATGTGTTTGTGCGATATGGGTATCAAATGAAAGGTGATAATGAGTATTTTAAAAGGGATTGACCCTTAGTTCTATAGGTGGACGCCTTTTCGATATATCGCCATAAAGGTGGTCCAGGGGTGACTCTAGAATGCGTTTGTACTATACGGGTATCAAATAAAAGGTGTTCATGATTATTTAAAAGGGAGTGGGCCTTAGTTCTATAGGTGGACGCCTTTTCGAGATATTGCCATAAAGGTGGACCGGGGGTGACTCTAGATTATTTTTGCACGATATGGATATCAAATGAAAGGTGATAAGGAGTATTTAAAGAGGGAGTGCGCCTTAGTTCTACAGGTGGGCGCCTTTTCGATATATTGCCATAAAGGTGGACCAGCGGTGACTCTAGAATGTGTTTGTACGATATGGGTACCAAATGAAAGGTGTTAATGAGTATTTCAAAAGGGAGTGGGCCTTAGTTTTATAGGTGGACGTCATTTCGAGATATCGCCATAAAGGTGGACCATGGGTGTCTCTAGAATGTGTTTGTACGATATGGGTATTAAATGAAAGGTGGTAATGAGTATTTTTAGAGGGAGTAGGCCTTAGTTCTATAGGTAGGCGCCCTTTCGAGTTATTGCCATAAAGGTGGACCAGGGGTGACTCAACAATGTGTTTGTACGATATGGGTATCAAATGAAAGGTGTTAGTGATTATTTAAAAGGGAATTGGCCTTAGTTCTATAGGTGGGCGCCTTTTCGACATATTGCCATAAAGGTTGACCAGGGGTGACTCTAGAACGTGTTTGTACGATATGGGTATTAAATTAAAGGTGGTAATGAGTATTTTAAAAGGGAGTGGGCCTCAGTTCTATAGGTGGACGTCTTTTCGAGTTATTGCCATAAAGGTGGGCCAGGGGTGACTCTACAATGTGTTTGTACTATATGGGTATCAAATGAAAGGTGTTAGTGATTATTTAAAAGTCATAAAGGTGGACCAGGGGTGACTCTAGAATGCATTTGTAAGATATGGGTATCAAATGAAAGGTGTTAATGAGTATTTTAAAAGGGAGTGGGCCTTAGTTTTATAGGTGGATGCCATTTCGGGATATCGCCATAAAGGTGGACCAGGGGTGACTCTAGAATGCGTTTGTACGATACGGGTATCAAATGAAAGGTGTTAATGATTATTTAAAAGGGAGTGGGCGTTAGTTCTATAGGTGGGCGCCTTTTCGAGATATTGCCATAAAGGTGGACCAGGGGTGACTCTAGAATGTGTTTGTACGATATGGGTATTAAATGAAAGGTGTTAATGAGTATTTTAAAAAGGAGTGGGCCTTAGTTTTATAGGTGGACGCCTTTTCGAGATATTGCCATAAAGGTGGACCAGGGGTGACTCTAGATTATTTTTGCACGATATGGATATCAAATGAAAGGTGATAAGGAGTATTTAAAGAGGGAGTGCGCCTTAGTTCTACAGGTGGGCGCCTTTTCGATATATTGCCATAAAGGTGGACCAGGGTTGACTCTAGAATGTGTTTGTACGATATGGGTACCAAATGAAAGGTGTTAATGAGTATTTGAAAAGGGAGTGGGCCTTAGTTTTATAGGTGGACGTCATTTCGAGATATCGCCATAAAGGTGGACCATGGGTGACTCTAGAATGTGTTTGTACGATATGGGTATTAAATGAAAGGTGTTAATGAGTATTTTAAAAGGGAGTGGGCCATAGTTTTATAGGTGGACGCCATTTAGGGATATCGCCATAAAGGTGGACCAGGGGTGACTCTAGAATGTCTTTGTACGATATGGGTATCAAATGAAAGGTGCTAATGATTATTTCATTTCATTATTTAAAAGGGAGTGGGCCTTGGTTCTATAGGTGGGCGCCTTTTCGAGATATTGCCATAAAGGTGGACCAGGGGTGACTCTAGAATATCTTTGTATGATATGGGTATCAAATGAAAGGTGCTAATGATTATTTAAAAGGGATAGAACCTTGGTTCTATAGGCGGGCGCCTTTTCGAGATATTGCCATAAAGGTGGACCAGGGGTGACTCTAGAATATCTTTGTACGATATGGGTATCAAATGAAAGGTGCTAATGATTATTTAAAAGGGAGTGGGCTTTGGTTCTATAGGCGGGCGCCTTTTCGAGATATTGCCATAAAGGTGGACCAGGGGTGACTCTAGAATGTGTTTGCACTATATGGGTATCAAATGAAAGGTACTAATGAGTATTTTAAAAGGGAGTGGGCTTTAGTTCTATAGGTGGATGCCATTTCGGTAAATCGCCATAAGGTGGAGCAGGGGTGACTTTAGAATGCGTTTGCAAGACATGGGTATCAAATGAAAGGTGTTAATGAGTATTTTAAAAGGTAGTGGGCCTTAGTTTTATAGGTGGACGCCATTTCGGGATATCGCCATAAAGGTGGACCAGGGGTGACTCTAGAATGTGTTTGTACGATTTGGGTATCAAATGAAAGGTGGTAATGAGTATTTGAAAAGGGAGTGAGCCTTAGTTTTATAGGTGGACGTCATTTCGAGATATCGCCATAAAGGTGGACCATGGGTGTCTCTAGAATGTGTTTGTACGATATGGGTATTAAATGAAAGCTGGTAATGAGTATTTTTAGAGGGAGTAGGCCTTAGTTCTATAGGTGGGCGCCTTTTCGAGATATCGCCATAAAGGTGGACCATGGGTGTCTCTAGAATGTGTTTGTACGTTATGGGTATTAAATTAAAGGTGGTAATGAGTATTTTAAAAGGGAGTGGGCCTCAGTTCTATAGGTGGCCGCCTTTTCGAGATGTTGCCATAAAGGTGGACCAGGGGTGACTCTAGAATATTTTTGCACGATATGGGTATCAAATGAAAGGTGATAATGAGTATTTAAAGAGGCAGTGGGCCTTAGTTCTATAGGTGGTCGCCTTTTCGAGATATTGCCATAAAGGTGGACCAGGGGTGACTCTAGAGTATTTTTGCACGATATGGGTATCAAATGAAAGGTGATAATGAGTATTTAAAGAAGGAGTGGGCCTTAGTTCTATAGGTGGACGCCTTTTCGAGATATTGCCATAAAGGTGGACCAGGGGTGACTCTAGAATGCATTTGTAAGATATGGGTATCAAATTAAAGGTGTTAGTGATTATTTAAAAGGGAGTGGGCCTTAGTTCTATAGGTGGGCGCCTTTTCGAGATATTGCCATAAAGGTTGACCAGTGGTGACTCTAGAACGTGTTTGTACGATAATGGTATCAAATGACAGGCGTTAATGAGTATTTATAAAAGGGAGTGGGCCTTAGTTCTATAGGTGGACGCCTTTTCGAGATATCGCCATAAAGGTGGACCATGGGTGTCTCTAGAATGTGTTTGTACGTTATGGGTATTAAATTAAAGGTGGTAATGAGTATTTTAAAAGGGAGTGGGCCTCAGTTCTATAGGTGGCCGCCTTTTCGAGATGTTGCCATAAAGGTGGACCAGGGGTGACTCTAGAATATTTTTGCACGATATGGGTATCAAATGAAAGGTGATAATGAGTATTTAAAGAGGCAGTGGGCCTTAGTTCTATAGGTGGTCGCCTTTTCGAGATATTGCCATAAAGGTGGACCAGGGGTGACTCTAGAGTATTTTTGCACGATATGGGTATCAAATGAAAGGTGATAATGAGTATTTAAAGAAGGAGTGGGCCTTAGTTCTATAGGTGGACGCCTTTTCGAGATATTGCCATAAAGGTGGACCAGGGGTGACTCTAGAATGCATTTGTAAGATATGGGTATCAAATGAAAGGTGTTAATGAGTATTTTAAAAGGGAGTGGGCTTTAGTTCTATAGGTGGACGCCTTTTCGGGTTATCGCCATAAAGCTGGACCAGGGGTCTCTCTAGATTGTGTCCGTACGATATGGGTATCAAATGAAAAGTGGTAATGAGTATTTTAAAATGCCATTAAGGTGGACCAGGGGTGACTCTAGAATGTGTTTGCACGATACGGGTATCAAATTAAAGGTGATAATGGGTATTTTAAGAGAGAGTGGGCCTGAGTTCTATAGGTGGGCGCCTTTTCAAGATATTGCCATAAAGGTGTACCAGGGGTGACTCTAGAATGTGTTTGCACGATACGGGTATCAAATGAAAGGTGATAATGAGTATTTTAAGAGGGAGTGGGCCTTAGTTCTATAGGTGGGCGCCTTTTCAAGATTTTTCCATAAAGGTGGACCAGGGGTGACTCTAGAATGTGTTTGTATGATATGGGTATCAAAAGAAAGGTGTTAATGAGTATTTTAAAAGGGAGTGGGCCTTAGTTCTATAGGTGGGCGCCTTTTCAAGATTTTTCCATAAAGGTGGACCAGGGGTGAATCTAGAATGCGTTTGTAAGTTATGGGTATCAAATGAAAAGTGGTAATGAGTATTTTAAAAAGGAGTGGGCCTTAGTTCTATAGGTCGACGCCTTTTCGAGATATTGCCATTAAGGTGGACCATGGGTGACTCTAGAATGTGTTTGCACGATACGGGTATCAAATGAAAGGTGATAATGGGTATTTTAAGAGGAAGTGGGCCTGAGTTCTATAGGTGGGCGCCTTTTCAAGATATTGCCATAAAGGTGTACCAGGGGAGACTATAGAATGTGTTTGCACGATACGGGTATCAAATGAAAGGTGATAATGAGTATTTTAAGAGGGAGTGGGCCTTAGTTCTATAGGTGGGCGCCTTTTCAAGATTTTTCCATAAAGGTGGACCAGGGGTGACTCTAGAATGTGTTTGTACGATATGGGTATCAAAAGAAAGGTGTTAATGAGTATTTTAAGAGGGAGTGGGCCTTAGTTCTATAGGTGGTTGACTTTTCGAGGTACTGCCATAAAGGTGGAACTAGGGGTGACTCTAGAAGGTGTTTGTACGATATGAATATCAAATGAAAGGTGTTAATGATTATTTAAAAGGGAATGGGCCTTAGTTCTATAAGTGGGCGCCTTTTCGAGATATTGCCATAAAGGTGGACCAGGGGTGACTCTAGAATGTGTTTGTACGATATGACTATCAAATGAAAGGTGTTAATGAGTATTTTAAAAGGGGTTGGGCCATAGTTCTATAGGTGGACGCCTTTTCGACATATCGTCATAAAGGTGTACCAGGGGTGACTCTAGAATGCATTTGTAAGATATTAGTATCAAATGAAAGGTGTTAATGAGTATTTTAAAAGGGAGTGGGCTTTAGTTCTATAGGTGGACGCCTTTTCGGGATATCGCCATAAAGGTGGACCAAGGGTCTCTCTAGAATGTGTCCGTACGATATGGGTATCAAATGAAAAGTGGTAATGAGTATTTTAAAATGGAGTGGGCCTTAGTTCTATAGGTGGACGCCTTTTCGAGATATTGCCATAAAGGTGGACCAGGGGTGACTATAGAATGTGTTTGCACGATACGGGTATCAAATGAAAGGTGATAATGGGTATTTTAAGAGGGAGTGTGCCTTAGTTCTATGGGTGGACGCCTTTTCGAGATATTACCATAAAGGTGGACCAGGGGTGACTCTAGAATGTGTTAGCACGCTATGGGTATCAAATGAAAGGTGGTAATGAGTATTTTAAAATGGAGTGGGCCTTAGTTCTGTAGGTGGACGCCTTTTCGAGATATTGCCATAAAGGTGGACAACGGGTGACTCTAGAATGTGTTTGTGCGATATAGGTATCAAATGAAAGGTGATAATGAGTATTTTAAAAGGGATTGACCCTTAGTTCTATAGGTGGACGCCTTTTCGATATATCGCCATAAAGGTGGTTCAGGGGTGACTCTAGAATGTCTTTGTACGATATGGGTATCAAATGAAAGGTGCTAATGATTATTTAAAAGGGAGTGGGCCTTAGTTCTATAGGTGGCCGCCTTTTCGAGATATTGCCATAAAGGTGGACCAGGGGTGACTCTAGAATGTCTTTGTACGATATGGGTATCAAATGAAAGGTGCTAATGATTATTTAAAAGGGAGTGGGCCTTAGTTCTATAGGTGGCCGCCTTTTCGAGATATTGCCATAAAGGTGGACCAGGGGTGACTCTAGAATGTGTTTGTACGATATGGGTATTAAATGAAAGGTGATAATGAGTATTTTAAGAGGAAGTGGGACTTAGTTCTATAGGTGGGCGCCTTTTCGAGATATTGCCATAAAGGTGGACCAGGGGTGACTCTAGAATGTCTTTGTACCATATGGGTATCAAATGAAAGGTGCTAATGATTATTTAAAATGGAGTGGGCCTTGGTTCTATAGGCGGGCGCCTTTTCGAGATATTGCAATAAAGGTGGACCAGGGGTGGCTCTAGAATATCTTTGTACGATATGGGTATCAAATGAAAGGTGCTAATGATTATTTAAAAGGGAGTGGGCCTTGGTTCTATAGGCGGGCGGGTTTTCGAGATATTGCCATAAGGGTGGACCAGGAGTGACTCTAGAATGTGTTTGTACAATATGGGTATCAAATGAAAGTTACTAATGAGTATTTTAAAATGGAGTGGGCTTTAGTTCTATATGTGGATGCCATTTCGGTAAATAGCCATAAGGTGGAGCAGGGCTGACTTTAGAATGCGTTTGTAAGACATGGGTATCAAATGAAAGGTGTTAATGAGTATTTTAAAAGGGAGTGGGCCTTAGTTTTATAGGTGGACGCCATTTCGGGATATCGCCATAAAGGTGGACCAGGGTGACTCTAGAATGTGTTTGTACGATATGGGAATCAAATGAAAGGTGATAATGAGTATTTAAAGAGGGAGTGGGCCTTAGTTCTAAAGGTGGGCGCCTTTTCGATATATTGCCATAAAGGTGGACCAGGGGTGACTCTAAAATGTGTTTGTACGATATGGGTATTAAAAGAAAGGTGTTAATGAGTATTTGAAAAGGGAGTGGGCCTTAGTTTTATAGGTGGACGTCATTTCGAGATATCGCCAAAAAGGTGGACCATGGGTGTCTCTAGAATGTGTTTGTACGATATGGGTATTAAATGAAAGGTGGTAATGAGTATTTTTAGAGGGAGTAGGCTTTAGTTCTATAGGTGGGCGCCCTTTCGAGTTATTGCCATAAATGTGGACCAGGGGTGACTCTACAATGTGTTTGTACGATATGGGTATCAAATGAAAGGTGTTAGTGATTATATAAAAGGGAGTGGGCCTTAGTTCTATAGGTGGGCACCTTTTCGAGATATTGCCATAAAGGTTGACCAGGGGTGACTCTAGAACGTGTTTGTACGATATGTGTATCAAATGACAGGGGTTAATGAGTATTTTAAAAGGGAGTGGGCCTTAGTTCTATAGGTGGACGCCTTTTCGAGATATCGCCATAAAGGTGGACCATGGGTGTCTCTAGAATGTGTTTGTACGATATGTGTATTAAATTAAAGGTGGTAATGAGTATTTTAAAAGGGAGTGGGCCTCAGTTCTATAGGTGGACGCCTTTTCGAGATATTGCCATAAAGGTGACCAGGGGTGACTCTAGAATATTTTTGCACGATATGGGTATCAAATGAAAGGTGATAATGAGTATTTAAAGAGGGAGTGGGCCTTAGTTCTATAGGTGGACGTCTTTTCGAGATATTGCCATAAAGGTGGACCAGGGGTGACTCTAGAGTATTTTTGCACGATATGGGTATCAAATGAAAGGTGATAATGAGTATTTAAAGAAGGAGTGGGCCTTAGTTCTATAGGTGGAAGCCTTTTCGAGATATTGCCATAAAGGTGGACCAGGGGTGACTCTAGAATATTTTTGCACGATATGGGTATCAAATGAAAGGTGTTAATGAGTATTTAAAAGGGAGTGGGCCTTAGTTTTATAGGTGGACGTCATTTCGAGATATCGCCATAAAGGTGGACCATAGGTGTCTCTAGAATATTTTTGCACGATATGGGTATCAAATGAAAGGTGGTAATGAGTATTTTAAAAGGGAGTGGGCCTTATTTCAATAGGTGGGCGCATTTTCGAGTTATTGCCATAAAGGTGGACCAAGGGTGACTCTAAAATGTGTTTGTATTATATGGGTATCAAATGAAAGGTGTTAGTGATTATTTAAAAGGGAGTGTGCCTTAGTTCTATTGGTGGACGCCGTTTCGAGATATTGCCATAAAGGTGGACCAGGGGTGACTCTAGAATATGTTTGCACGATATGTGTATTAAATTAAAGGTGGTAATGAGTATTTTAAAGGGGAGTGGACCTCAGTTCTATAGGTGGACGCCTTTTCGAGATATTGCCATAAAGGTGGACCAGGGGTGACTCTAGAATGTGTTTGTACGATATGGGAATCAAATGAAAGGTGTTAATGAGTATTTTAATAGGGAGTGGGTAGTTCTACAGGTGGGCGCCTTTTCGATATATTGCCATAAAGGTGGACCAGGGGTGACTCTAAAATGTGTTTGTACGATATGGGTATTAAAAGAAAGGTGTTAATGAGTATTTGAAAAGGGAGTGGGCCTTAGTTTTATAGGTGGACGTCGTTTCGAGATATCGCCAAAAAGGTGGACCATGGGTGTCTCTAGAATGTGTTTGTACGATATGGGTATTAAATGAAAGGTGGTAATGAGTATTTTTAGAGGGAGTAGGCTTTAGTTCTATAGGTGGGCGCCCTTTCGAGTTATTGCCATAAAGGTGGACCAGGGGTGACTCTACAATGTGTTTGTACGATATGGGTATCAAATGAAAGGTGTTAGTGATTATATAAAAGGGAGTGGGCCTTAGTTCTATAGGTGGGCACCTTTTCGAGATATTGCCATAAAGGTTGACCAGGGGTAACTCTAGAACGTGTTTGTACGATATGTGTATCAAATGACAGGGGTTAATGAGTATTTTAAAAGGGAGTGGGCCTTAGTTCTATAGGTGGACGCCTTTTCGAGATATCGCCATAAAGGTGGACCATGGGTGTCTCTAGAATGTGTTTGTACGATATGTGTATTAAATTAAAGGTGGTAATGAGTATTTTAAAAGGGAGTGGGCCTCAGTTCTATAGGTGGACGCCTTTTCGAGATATTGCCATAAAGGTGACCAGGGGTGACTCTAGAATATTTTTGCACGATATGGGTATCAAATGAGAGGTGATAATGAGTATTTAAAGAGGGAGTGGGCCTTAGTTCTAAAGGTGGGCGCCTTTTCGATATATTGCCATAAAGGTGGACCAGGGGTGACTCTAAAATGTGTTTGTACGATATGGGTATTAAAAGAAAGGTGTTAATGAGTATTTGAAAAGGGAGTGGGCCTTAGTTTTATAGGTGGACGTCATTTCGAGATATCGCCAAAAAGGTGGACCATGGGTGTCTCTAGAATGTGTTTGTACGATATGGGTATTAAATGAAAGGTGGTAATGAGTATTTTTAGAGGGAGTAGGCTTTAGTTCTATAGGTGGGCGCCCTTTCGAGTTATTGCCATAAATGTGGACCAGGGGTGACTCTACAATGTGTTTGTACGATATGGGTATCAAATGAAAGGTGTTAGTGATTATATAAAAGGGAGTGGGCCTTAGTTCTATAGGTGGGCACCTTTTCGAGATATTGCCATAAAGGTTGACCAGGGGTGACTCTAGAACGTGTTTGTACGATATGTGTATCAAATGACAGGGGTTAATGAGTATTTTAAAAGGGAGTGGGCCTTAGTTCTATAGGTGGACGCCTTTTCGAGATATCGCCATAAAGGTGGACCATGGGTGTCTCTAGAATGTGTTTGTACGATATGTGTATTAAATTAAAGGTGGTAATGAGTATTTTAAAAGGGAGTGGGCCTCAGTTCTATAGGTGGACGCCTTTTCGAGATATTGCCATAAAGGTGACCAGGGGTGACTCTAGAATATTTTTGCACGATATGGGTATCAAATGAAAGGTGATAATGAGTATTTAAAGAGGGAGTGGGCCTTAGTTCTATAGGTGGACGTCTTTTCGAGATATTGCCATAAAGGTGGACCAGGGGTGACTCTAGAGTATTTTTGCACGATATGGGTATCAAATGAAAGGTGATAATGAGTATTTAAAGAAGGAGTGGGCCTTAGTTCTATAGGTGGAAGCCTTTTCGAGATATTGCCATAAAGGTGGACCAGGGGTGACTCTAGAATATTTTTGCACGATATGGGTATCAAATGAAAGGTGTTAATGAGTATTTAAAAGGGAGTGGGCCTTAGTTTTATAGGTGGACGTCATTTCGAGATATCGCCATAAAGGTGGACCATAGGTGTCTCTAGAATATTTTTGCACGATATGGGTATCAAATGAAAGGTGGTAATGAGTATTTTAAAAGGGAGTGGGCCTTATTTCAATAGGTGGGCGCATTTTCGAGTTATTGCCATAAAGGTGGACCAAGGGTGACTCTAAAATGTGTTTGTATTATATGGGTATCAAATGAAAGGTGTTAGTGATTATTTAAAAGGGAGTGTGCCTTAGTTCTATTGGTGGACGCCGTTTCGAGATATTGCCATAAAGGTGGACCAGGGGTGACTCTAGAATATGTTTGCACGATATGTGTATTAAATTAAAGGTGGTAATGAGTATTTTAAAGGGGAGTGGACCTCAGTTCTATAGGTGGACGCCTTTTCGAGATATTGCCATAAAGGTGGACCAGGGGTGACTCTAGAATGTGTTTGTACGATATGGGAATCAAATGAAAGGTGTTAATGAGTATTTTAATAGGGAGTGGGTAGTTCTACAGGTGGGCGCCTTTTCGATATATTGCCATAAAGGTGGACCAGGGGTGACTCTAAAATGTGTTTGTACGATATGGGTATTAAAAGAAAGGTGTTAATGAGTATTTGAAAAGGGAGTGGGCCTTAGTTTTATAGGTGGACGTCGTTTCGAGATATCGCCAAAAAGGTGGACCATGGGTGTCTCTAGAATGTGTTTGTACGATATGGGTATTAAATGAAAGGTGGTAATGAGTATTTTTAGAGGGAGTAGGCTTTAGTTCTATAGGTGGGCGCCCTTTCGAGTTATTGCCATAAAGGTGGACCAGGGGTGACTCTACAATGTGTTTGTACGATATGGGTATCAAATGAAAGGTGTTAGTGATTATATAAAAGGGAGTGGGCCTTAGTTCTATAGGTGGGCACCTTTTCGAGATATTGCCATAAAGGTTGACCAGGGGTAACTCTAGAACGTGTTTGTACGATATGTGTATCAAATGACAGGGGTTAATGAGTATTTTAAAAGGGAGTGGGCCTTAGTTCTATAGGTGGACGCCTTTTCGAGATATCGCCATAAAGGTGGACCATGGGTGTCTCTAGAATGTGTTTGTACGATATGTGTATTAAATTAAAGGTGGTAATGAGTATTTTAAAAGGGAGTGGGCCTCAGTTCTATAGGTGGACGCCTTTTCGAGATATTGCCATAAAGGTGACCAGGGGTGACTCTAGAATATTTTTGCACGATATGGGTATCAAATGAGAGGTGATAATGAGTATTTAAAGAGGGAGTGGGCCTTAGTTCTATAGGTGGACTTCTTTTCGAGATATTGCCATAAAGGTGGACCAGGGGTGACTCTAGAGTATTTTTGCACGATATGGGTATCAAATGAAAGGTGATAATGAGTATTTAAAGAAGGAGTGGGCCTTAGTTCTATAGGTGGAAGCCTTTTCGAGATATTGCCATAAAGGTGGACCAGGGGTGACTCTAGAATATTTTTGCACGATATGGGTATCAAATGAAAGGTGTTAATGAGTATTTAAAAGGGAGTGGGCCTTAGTTTTATAGGTGGACGTCATTTCGAGATATCGCCATAAAGGTGGACCATAGGTGTCTCTAGGATATTTTTGCACGATATGGGTATCAAATGAAAGGTGGTAATGAGTATTTTAAAAGGGAGTGGGCCTTATTTCAATAGGTGGGCGCCTTTTCGAGTTATTGCCATAAAGGTGGACCAAGGGTGACTCTACAATGTGTTTGTATTATATGGGTATCAAATGAAAGGTGTTAGTGATTATTTAAAAGGGAGTGTGCCTTAGTTCTATTGGTGGACGCCGTTTCGAGATATTGCCATAAAGGTGGACCAGGGGTGACTCTAGAATATGTTTGCACGATATGTGTATTAAATTAAAGGTGGTAGTGAGTATTTTAAAGGGGAGTGGGCCTCAGTTCTATAGGTGGACGCGTTTTCGAGATATTGCCATAAAGGTGGACCAGGGGTGACTCTAGAATGTGTTTGTACGATATGGGAATCAAATGAAAGGTGTTAATGAGTATTTTAATAGGGAGTGGGCCTTAGTTCTATAAGTGGACGCCATTTCGGGATATCGCCATAAAGGTGGACCACGGGTGACTGTAGAATGTGTTTGTACAATATGGGTATCAAATGAAAGGTGGTAATGAGTATTTTAAAAGGGAGTGATCCTTAGTTCTATAGGTGGGCGCCTTTCGAGATATTGCCATAAAGGTGGATCAGGGGTGACTCTAAAATGTGTTTGTACGATATGTGTATCAAATGAATGGTGGTAATGAGTATTTTAAAAGGGAGTGATCCTTAGTTCTATAGGTGGGCGCCTTTTCGAGATATTGCCATAAAGGTGAACAAAGGGTGCCTCTAGAATGCATTTGTAAGATATGGGTATCAAATGAAAGGCGTTAATGAGTCTTTTAAAAGGGAGTGGGCCTTATTTATATAGGTGGACGCCTTTTCGAGATATTGCCATAAAGGTGGACCAGGGGTGACTCTAGAATATGTTTTCACGATATGGGTATCAAGTGAAAGGTGGTAATGAGTATTTTAAAACGGAGTGGGCCTTGGTTCTAAAGGTGGACGCCTTTTCGAGATATCGCCATAAAGGTGGACCAGGGGTGTCTCTAGAATGTGATTGTACGATATGGGTATCAAATTAAAGGTGCTAATGATTATTTAAAAGGGAGTGGGCCTTGGTTCTATAGGCGGGCGCCTTTTCGAGATATTGCCATAAAGGTAGACCAGGGGTGACTCTAGAATGTCTTTGTACGATTTGGGTATCAAATGAAAGGTGCTAATGATTATTTAAAAGGGATAGGGCCTTGGTTCTATAGGCGGGCGCCTTTTCGAGATATTGCAATAAAGGTGGACCAGGGGTGACTCTAGAATATCTTTGTACGATATGGGTATCAAATGAAAGGTGCTAATGATTATTTAAAAGGGAATGGGCCTTGGTTCTATAGGCGGGCGCCTTTTCGAGATATTGCCATAAAGGTGGACCAGGGGTGACACTAGAATGCATTTGTAAGATATGGGTATCAAATGAAAGGTGTTAATGAGTATTTTAAAAGGGAGTGGGCTTTAGTTCTATAGGTGGACGCCTTTTCGGGATATCGCTATAAAGGTGGACCAGGGGCCTCTCTATAATGTTTTCGTACGATATGGGTATCAAATGAAAAGTGGTAATGAGTATTTTAAAATGGAGTGGGCCTTAGTTCTATAGGTGGTCGCCTTTTCGAGATATTGCCATTAAGGTTGACCAGGGGTGACTCTAGAATGTGTTTGCACGATACTGGTATCAAATGAAAGGTGATAATGGGTATTTTAAGAGGGAGTGGGCCTGAGTTCTATAGGTGGGCGCCTTTTCAAGATATTGCCATAAAGGTGTACCAGGGGTGACTCTAGAATGTGCTTGCACGATACGGGTATCAAATGAAAGGTGATAATGAGTATTTTAAGAGGGAGTGGGCCTTAGTTCTATAGGTGGGCGCCTTTTCAAGATTTTTCCATAAAGGTGGACCAGGGGTGACTCTAGAATGTGTTTGTACGATATGGGTATCAAATGAAAGGTGTTAATGAGTATTTTAAAAGGGAGTGGGCCTTAGTTCTATAGGTGGACGCCACTTCGGGATATCGCCATAAAGGCGGCCAGGGGTGACTCTAGAATGTGTTTGTACGATATGCGTATCAAATGAAAGGTGTTAATGAGTATTTTAAAAGGGACTGGGCCTTAGTTTTATAGGTGGACGCCATTTCGAGATATCGACATAAAGGTGGATCAGGGGTGTCTCTAGAATGTGTTTGTACGGTATGGCTATCAAATGAAAGGTGTTAATGAGTATTTTAAAGGGGTTGGGCCATAGTTCTATAGGTGGACGCCTTTTCGACATATCGTCATAAAGGTGGACCAGGAGTGACTCTAGAATGCATTTGTAAGATATGGGTATCAAATGAAATGTGTTAATGAGTATTTTAAAAGAGAGTGTGCCTTAGTTCTATGAGTGGACGCCATTTCGAGATATCGCCATAAAGGTGGACCAGGGGTGACTGTAGAATGTGTTTGTACGATATGGGTATCAAATGAAAGGTGGTAATGAGTATTTTAAAAGGGAGTGATCCTTAGTTCTATAGGTGGGCGCCTTTTCGAGATATTGCCATAAAGGTGGATCAGGGGTGACTCTAAAATGTGTTTGTACGATATGTGTATCAAATGAATGGTGGTAATGAGTATTTTAAAAGGGAGTGATCCTTAGTTCTATAGGTGGGCGCCTTTTCGAGATATTGCCATAAAGGCGAACAAAGGGTGCCTCTAGAATGCATTTGTAAGATATGGGTATCAAATGAAAGGCGCTAATGAGTATTTAAAAAGGGAGTGGGCCTTATTTCTATAGGTGGACGCCTTTTCGAGATATTGCCATAAAGGTGGACCAGGGGTGACTCTAGATTATGTTTGCACGATATGGGTATCGAGTGAAAGGTGGTAATGAGTATTTTAAAACGGAGTGGGCCTTGGTTCTAAAGGTGGACGCCTTTTCGAGATATCGCCATAAAGGTGGACCAGGGGTGTCTCTAGAATGTGATTGTACGATATGGGTATCAAATTAAAGGTGCTAATGATTATTTAAAAGGGAGTGGGCCTTGGTTCTATAGGCGGGCGCCTTTTCGAGATATTGCCATAAAGGTAGACCAGGGGTGACTCTAGAATTTCTTTGTACGATATGGGTATCAAATGAAAGGTGCTAATAATTATTTAAAAGGGAAAGGGCCTTGGTTCTATAGGCGGGCGCCTTTTCGAGATATTGCAATAAAGGTGGACCAGGGGTGACTCTAGAATATCTTTGTACGATATGGGTATCAAATGAAAGGTGCTAATGATTATTTAAAAGGGAGTGGACCTTGGTTCTATAGGCGTGCGCCTTTTCGAGATATTGCCATAAAGGTGAACCAGGGGTGACACTAGAATGCATTTGTAAGATATGGGTATCAAATGAAAGGTGTGAATGAGTATTTTAAAAGGGAGTGGGATTTAGTTCTATAGGTGGACGCCTTTTCGGGATATCGCTATAAAGGTGGACCAGGGGCCTCTCTAGAATGTTTTCGTACGATATGGGTATCAAATGAAAAGTGGTAATGAGTATTTTAAAATGGAGTGGGCCTTAGTTCTATAGGTGGTCGCCTTTTCGAGATATTGTCATTAAGGTGGACCAGGGGTGACTCTAGAATGTGTTTGCACGATACGGGTATCAAATGAAAGGTGATAATGGGTATTTTAAGAGGGAGTGGGCCTGAGTTCTATAGGTGGGCGCCTTTTCAAGATATTGCTATAAAGGTGTACCAGGGGTGACTCTAGAATGTGCTTGCACGATACGGGTATCAAATGAAAGGTGATAATGAGTATTTTAAGAGGGAGTGGGCCTTAGTTCTATAGGTGGGCGCCTTTTCAAGATTTTTCCATAAAGGTGGACCAGGGGTGACTCTAGAATGTGTTTGTACGATATGGCTATCAAATGAAAGGTGGTAATGAGTATTTTAAGAGGAAGTGGGCCTTAGTTCTATAGGTGGTTGCCTTTTCGAGGTACTGCCATAAAGGTGGAACTAGGGGTGACTCTAGAAGGTGTTTGTACGATATGAGTATCAAATGAAAGGTGTTAATGATTATTTAAAAGGGAATGGGCCTTAGTTCTATAAGTGGGCGGCTTTTCGAGATATTGCCATAAAGGTGGACCAGGGGTGACTCTAGAATGTGTTTGTACGATATGGCTATCAAATGAAAGGTGTTAATGAGTATTTTAAAAGGGGTTGGGTCATAGTTCTATAGGTGGAGGCCTTTTCGACATATCGTCATAAAGGTGGACCAGGAGTGACTCTAGAATGCATTTGTAAGATATGGGTATCAAATGAAATGTGTTAATGAGTTTTTTAAAAGAGAGTGTGCCTTAGTTCTATGGGTGGACGCCTTTTCGAGATATTACCATAAAGGTGGACCAGGGGTGACTCTAGAATGTGTTTGCACGCTATGGGTATCAAATGAAAGGTGATAATGAATATTTTAAAATGGAGTGGGCCTTAATTCTGTAGGTGGACGCCTTTTCGAGATATTGCCATAAAGGTGGACAACGGGTGACTCTAGAATGTGTTTGTGCGATATGGGTATCAAATGAAAGGTGATAATGAGTATTTTAAAAGGGATTGACCCTTAGTTCTATAGGTGGACGCCTTTTCGATATATTGCCATAAAGGTGGACCAGGGGCGAATCTAGAATGCGTTTGTACGATATGGGTATCAAATGAAAGGTGTTAATGATTATTTAAAAGGGAGTGGGCCTTAGTTCTATAGGTGGGCGCCTTTGCGAGATATCGCCATAAAGGTGGTCCAGGGGTGACTCTAGAATGCGTTTGTACAATACCGGTATCAAATGAAAGGTGTTAATGGTTATTTAAAAGGGAGTGGGCCTTAGTTCTATAGGTGGGCGCCTTTGCGAGATATAACCATAAAGGTGGTCCAGGGGTGACTCTAGAATGCGTTTGTACGATACCGGTATCAAATGAAAGGTGTTAATGATTATTTAAAAGGGAGTGGGCCTTAGTTCTACAGGTGGGCGCCTTTTCGATATATTGCCATAAAGGTGGACCAGGGGGACTCTAGAATGTGTTTGTACGATATGGGTATTCAATGAAAGGTGTTAATGAGTATTTGAAAAGGGAGTGGGCCTTAGTTTTATAGGTGGACGTCATTTCGAGATATCGCCAAAAAGGTGGACCATGGGTGTCTCTAGAATGTGTTTGTACGATATGGGTATTAAATGAAAGGTGGTAAAGAGTATTTTTAGAGGGAGTGGGCCTTAGTTCTATAGGTGGACGCCTTTTCGAGATATCGCCATAAAGGTGGACCATGGGTGTCTCTAGAATGTGTTTGTACGATATGTGTATTAAATTAAAGGTGGTAATGAGTATCTTAAAAGGGAGTGGGCTTCAGTTCTATAGGTGGACGCCTTTTCGAGATATTGCCATAAAGGTGGACCAGGGGTGACTCTAGAATATTTTTGCACGATATGGGTATCAAATGAAAGGTTATAATGAGTATTTAAATAGGGAGTGGGCCCTAGTTCTATAGGTGGACGCCTTTTGGAGATATTGCCATAAAGGTGGACCAGGGGTGACTCTAGAGTATTTTTGCACGATATGGGTATCAAATGAAAGGTGATAATGAGTATTTAAAGAAGGAGTGGGCCTTAGTTCTATAGGTGGACGCCTTTTCGAGATATTGCCATAAAGGTGGACCAGGGGTGACTCTAGAATGTGTTTGTACGATATGGGTATTCAATGAAATATGTTAATGAGTATTTGAAAAGGGAGTGGGCCTTAGTTTTATAGGTGGTCGTCATTTCGAGATATCGCCAAAAAGGTGGACCATGGGTGTCTCTAGAAGGTGTTTGTACGATATGGGTATTAAATGAAAGGTGGTAAAGAGTATTTTTAGAGCGAGTAGGCCTTAGTTCTATAGGTGGGCGCCCTTTCGAGTTATTGCCATAAAGGTGGACCAGGGGTGACTCTACAATGTGTTTGTACGATATGGGTATCAAATGAAAGGTGTTAGTGATTATATAAAAGGGAGTGGGCCTTAGTTCTATAGGTGGGGGCCTTTTCGAGATATTGCCATAAAGGTTGACCAGGGGTGACTCTAGAACGTGTTTGTACGATATGTGTATCAAATGACAGGGGTTAATGAGTATTTTAAAAGGGAGTGGGCCTTAGTTCTATAGGTGGACGCCTTTTCGAGATATCGCCATAAAGGTGGACCATGGGTGTCTCTAGAATGTGTTTGTACGATATGTGTATTAAATTAAAGGTGGTAATGAGTATTTTAAAAGGGAGTGGGCTTCAGTTCTATAGGTGGACGCCTTTTCGAGATATAGCCATAAAGGTGGACCAAGGGTGACTCTACGAGGTGTTTGTACTATATGGGTATCAAAAGAAAGGTGTTAGTGATTATTTAAAAGGGAGAGTGCCTTAGTTCTATTGGTGGACGCCGTTTCGAGATATTGCCATAAAGGTGGACCAGGGGTAACTCTAGAATATGTTTGCAAGATATGTGTATTAAATTAAAGGTGGTAGTGAGTATTTTAAAAGGGAGTGGGCCTCAGTTCTATAGGTGGACGCCTTTTCGAGATATTGCCATAAAGGTGGACCAGGGGTGACTCTAGAATGTGTTTGTAAGATATGGGAATCAAATGAAAGGTGTTAATGAGTATTTTAATAGGGAGTGGGCCTTAGTTCTATAAGTGGACGCCATTTCGGGATATCGCCATAAAGGTGGACCAGGGGTGACTGTAGAATGTGTTTGTACGATATGGGTATCAAATGAAAGGTGGTAATTAGTATTTTAAAATGGAGTGACCCTTAGTTCTATAGGTGGGCGCCTTTTCGAGATATTGCCATAAAGGTGGATCAGGGGTGACTCTAAAATGTGTTTGTACGATATGTGTATCAAATGAATGGTGGTAATGAGTATTTTAAAAGGGAGTGATCCTTAGTTATATAGTTGGGCGCCTTTTCGAGATATTGCCATAAAGGTGGACAAGGGGTGCCACTAGAATGCATTTGTAAGATATGGGTATCAAATGAAAGGCGTTAATGAGTATTTTAAAAGGGAGTGGGCCTTATTTCTATAGGTGGACGCCTTTTCGAGATATTGCCATAAAGGTGGACCAGGGGTGACTCTAGAATATGTTTTCACGATATGGGTATCAAGTGAAAGGTGGTAATGAGTATTTTAAAAGGGAGTGGGCCTTAGTTCTAAAGGTGGACGCCTTTTCGAGATATCGCCATAAATGTGGACCAGGGGTGTCTCTAGAATGTGATTGTACGATATGGGTATCAAATTAAAGGTGCTAATGATTATTTAAAAGGGATTGGGCCTTGGTTCTATAGGCGGGCGCCTTTTCGAGATGTTGCCATAAATGTGGACCAGGGGTGACTCTAGAATGTGTTTGTAAAATATGGGTATCAAATGAAAGGTACTAATGAGTATTTTAAAATGGAGTGGGCTTTAGTTCTATAGGTGGATGCCATTTCGGTAAATAGCCATAAGGTGGAGCAGGGGTGACTTTAGAATGCGTTTGAAAGACATGGGTATCAAATGAACGGTGTTAATGAGTATTTTAAAAGGGAGTGGGCCTTAGTTTTATAGGTGGACGCCATTTCGGGATATCGCCACCAAGGTGGACTAGGGGTGACTCTAGAATGTGTTTGTAGGATATGGGTATCAATTGAAAGGTGATAAGGAGTATTTAAAGAGGGAGTGGGCCTTAGTTCTACAGGTGGGCGCCTTTTCGATATATTGCCATAAAGGTGGACCAGGGGTGACTCTAGAATATGTTTGTACGATATCGGTATTAAATGAAAGTTGTTAATGAGTATTTGAAAAGGGAGTCGGCCTTAGTTTTATAGGTGGACGTCATTTCGAGATATCGCCAAAAAGGTGGACCATGGGTGTCTCTAGAATGGGTTTGTACGATATGGGTATTAAATGAAAGGTGGTAATGAGTATTTTTAGAGGGAGTAGGCCTTAGTTCTATAGGCGGGCGCCCTTTCGGGTTATTGCCATAATGGTGGACCAGGGGTGACTCTACAATGTGTTTGTACGATATGGGTATCAAATGAAAGGTGTTAGTGATTATATAAAAGGGAGTGGGCCTTAGTTCTATAGGTGGGCGCCTTTTCGAGATATTGCCATAAAGGTTGACCAGGGGTGACTCTAGAACGTGTTTGTACGATATGGGTATCAAATGACAGGGGTTAATGAGTACTTTAAAAGGGAGTGGGCCTTAGTTCTATAGGTGGACGTTTTTCGAGATATCGCCATAAAGGTGGACCATGGGTGTCTCTAGAATGTGTTTGTACGATATGTGTATTAAATTAAAGGTGGTAATGAGTATTTTAAAAGGGAGTGGGCCTCAGTTCTATAGGTGGACGCCTATTCGAGATATTGCCATAAAGGTGGACCAGGGGTGATTCTAGAATATTTTTGCACGATATGGGTATCAAATGAAAGGCGATAATGAGTATTTAAAGAGGGACGCCTTTTCGAGATATTGCCATAAAGGTGGACCAGGGGTGACTCTTTTTTTTGTTTTTTTTTTTTTTTTTTTTTTTGTTTTTTTGCGGGGAGGCTGAAAAATGCCTAATGCACCATAATTGCTGCCGTCGCAGCAACCGTGTGTCCGTAGACTAAAAAACAGCCCCGTTCTGGAACCGTCGCCCACCCCGGCACCACTTTCGCATTACTTCAGGGTGGCGTTCCATATTTCTCATTTTTTAAGAGCCTACTGTTGTCCCTGCGTCCAGGTTCCCGCTATTTGCTCTGAGTGTCCATTTAATCGCCACTGCTTCGCATGCGCATTTCTCTGCGCTCCCTCTCAGCATCCATCAGGCGTGTCATTACTATAAATGCCATTTTGCTCACTGCAGTCCAGCATTCTTTCCTGCTGCATATATGTGAAACTAAATTTCTCGTGGTAGGTTCCTCCCCAAAGACTCCATGCAAGGTGAGTCTTTCTTCGTGGAAACGGGGGCAGTAGAACATGACGTGTTCTGCGTTTTCTAACTCTGTGGTACACATTGGGCAATGAGGATCTTCCTCTATCCTACGCTTCCATAAATACTCTTTGAAACCGCCATGTCCACTCATTATCTGCGTGAGATGGTAGTTCAGTTCGCCGTGCTTCCGCTCATTCCATTGAGCTACGTTCCAAACTAGTGTGAAAGTCCAACGCCCTTTACTCGAGGCCTCCCACCGTTCTTGCCACTTAGCTGTTGTTTGTGTCCTTGCTCTTTTCTTGTCTTCTTCAGATGGTCGCTCGATATTAGTGTTATACAGATCGGCCATTTCGCTTGCCAGTAAGTCCACTGGGATTTTCAGGGTTAGAACCAGGATCGCGTCGTCGGACACCGTCCGATAAGCACTTGCTATTCTTAAAGAAGCAAGTCGGTACGCTGCTAATATATATTTTTGATGGGTCTGTTTAGATCCATACCACACTGGTGCTGCGTATAGTATTATTGAGCTGGTTACTGTCGACAATAGCTGACGTATAGCTTCGCTCGGACCACCAATGTTAGGCATTATTCGCATAAGTGATCCATTAACTTTGGTAATTTTCTCCCCCACCGCTCTGAAGTGCTCTTTGAAAGTTAACTTAGAGTCAAAGTGCACTCCTAAGTATTTTAAGGAATCCTTTGAGGTGATTTGATGATCCCCGACAGTTAAGACTAACTCGTTCGCCGACCGTTTGGAGCTTACTAATACCACTTCCGTCTTTTGGCTAGCCAACTCCAGTCCTGTATTGGTCAGCAATTCCTTTATTCTTGCTACGGCGTCATTACATAATGCTTGAAGCAGGTCCAGTTTCTTGGCCACTACTACCACTGCAATATCATCAGCATATCCCACAATTTGCGTGTTTTCTGGTAGATCAATCTTTAGCACCCCGTCATACATTACATTCCAAAGCGTTGGACCGAGAACAGATCCCTGTGGGACGCCTCCTGTGATTTTGTACTCTTTAGCTCTTTGATCCGTGTCAGAAAGAAATACTCTGTCTTTAAGATAGCTACCTATAATTCTGCGTAATTAAGCTGGAGTGCCGAAGCTTTGCAGCGCTGCCATTATCTGCATCCAGTTCGCAGTGTTAAAAGCATTCTTGATGTCCAACATAATCAGTGCACAGAACTTCCTTTTATTTTGGCCTCCAGAGATAGCTTCTCTAACTTTTTGACGACTGTTTGTATTGCATCTACGGTGGATCTTGATTTGCGAAATCCATATTGACTATTCGATAAGCCACCTGGTCTTTCTAGAGTTAGCTGTAGGCGCTCACTAATTATACGCTCGAAAATCTTCCCTAGGGAATCCAGCATTCAAAGTGGCCTATATGAGGATGGTTGGTCCGGCTGTTCACCACGTTTCAGCAATAGGACAAGTCTTTGTCGTTTTCACGGGCGAGGGAACACGCCTTCTTGCATACAGGCATTAAAAAGATCAGTAAATAATCGCGGCTTTAAGGGCTGTGTTTGGTACTTCGTCGGGTCCTGGGGATTTGTTGTCAGCAACTCTTTTTGCAGCGTCCAGCACCTCTTGCTCTATAATTTACGGAATTTCCGTACTTTCTAGATCCTCGCTTGGATAAGTCCAGCGATCTTGCGCCGGGAAAAGTGTTTCAACAATAATATTCATCAGTATCGGGCACGTAGATTGCTGTGATATCGGTCCTTTAACTTTGGCCATCACAGTTCTGTAGGCTGATCCCCAAGGATCTAGGTCGACATTATCGAGCAGTTCCCTAAAGCATAACTTCTTGCTCTTTTTTATGGCATTTTTAAGTGCCTTTCTTTGTGCGACATAGGTGCTGTGTAGCTCTGCATATCGTGGTGATGAGCGTGCCCTCTGCGCTATTCTTCGTGCTTTGTGGCATTTTCTACGCTCTTCCGCAATCTCGTCATTCCACCAATATACCGGAGTGCGCTGTGCTTTTCCGCGACTTCTGGGCATGGCAGCATCACATGCCATACATAGCAACTTAGTGATTTGAACCGACTGGTCTTCCGCATGCGATTCTCGTACTATGGCGTCCTTCCAGATAATGTCAAATATTTGTGGGTCGAAAAGGTGCTGTTTCCATTTCCTACTTTGTCGATGTCTTGCTGCTACCGTTCGTGGAGTTTCGAGCAGCTCTACGCTAATAGCTTTATGGTCGCTGTGTGTGTAGACGTTGCTTATGGACCATTTTGCTCGTCTTGCTATTTCGCTGCTAGCGAAGGTGAGATCTATAATGGATCGTCTGGTACCTGTATCGAAGGTATATATCCCTGGTTCATTTAGGAGTTCTAGCCTCAAAGAAGTAAGACTTTCGAGGAGAACTCTCCCTCTTTCGTTGGTTCGTCTACTTCCCCACACAGATGACCATGCATTGAAGTCTCCACACACTAAAAGCGGGTGTTTACCTCGTGCTTCAATGGTGATCCCGTATATCATGTCTTCGAACTCGGCGATGGTCATGCTCGGAGGGGCATAGCAACTGAAGACGTATATATCGTTGATTTTTGCCCACGTGAATCCTGCTACCGTTGGCGTCATAATTTCCTGTGGGAGAAATTTCCCTGTTGCCCAAATTGAGGCTTTCCCTGCTGAATCTGAGAGCCAACCCTGCTCCTGGCGATTTTTGTATTGTTCAGAGAGTACCACTATGTCATATCCTCCTTCATAGACTGTTTGGGATAATAGCTCTTGGGCTGCCTCGCAATGGTTTAAATTGAGCTGCAATACCCTCATGAGACAGTCATTTTGCTGCCCTCTCGTTGTGGGCATTTAAAACTGCCTGCTGAATGTTGTCCCCCACATAGCGCGCATTTCGGTGCATTTTCGCAACTTGCAGCCTTATGACCTTCCTGGCCGCATTTCCTGCATAGGCTAGACCTATCTACAGTCTCCTTACATTTCTGAGCTATATGCCCGTAGCCCCAGCACCTATAACAGCGTTTTTCTTGCTTGAGCTCTCTAATTCGGCAGGAAACCCATCCTACCCGGATTCTTTGCGTATTAAGAACCGCCTTGGCATCATCCGCTGTAAGGCTTATAAGTGCCGACTTCGTGCCACTGTACCCTGTGCGTATGCTTTTTATGGCAGCCACATCTGGAAGTTTGATGTTGCATTGCTGGTGGAGGGCGTTGCAAATCTCCTCGGGCGTAGTAATCTCATCGAGATCTCTGCACTGTAGCGTGACCATTTGGGACTTTGTTATAACTTTAGCCGAGTCCTTTAGTACCGCTTCAATTTCTGCTTGGTACGCGCTTGTTTTCCCATCTTGCGATTTTTTCAGCTCTAGTAACAGCTCTCCTTTCGCCGTTCTTCTAATCGTTTTGACGTCATCACCCAGGGATTTTAATTCGTCGCATCTTCTCACTTTACGCAATATGTCGGCGTACGTCGCATCCCCCGCCTTGGAAATGATGATTGCATCCGGCCTAGCCTTAAGTGATTTTTTCTTGCTCTTCTTTTTGGCTAACTGCCACTCTCCCGTCTTTTGGGCTGCAGTTTCCTCTTTCCGCTCCGTCTTCTCTTGCGTTTCTTGCCGTCGTTTGTGACCACCCACGTGCCCTGGTAAGACATCTTTTAGAGTAGTAGTGGGTTTTACCACGTTGTTCTCCTTGGTCGAGTACGAATTATTCCTCGGTCGCTTTCCTGGGGGTGATGGACTTCTATCCTTGGCGCATTCGCTTGCACGCAATTTATGTTCTAAATTCTTTACCTCTAGGGCCGACTCGATGTACAGCACTTTTATTACGGAGGCCAAGCGCTTGATTTCCGCGTGTATATTATTACGCCCTATGAAGAACTGCATCAAGTCCTCAATCGCCTTGCCTAGCTTGGTCATCTTTTTTTCTCCAGGGGGGTTTTGCTGATTTAACGCAGCTGACGCCTGCTTAATTAGCTCATTTAATAATGGTGTGCCCGTTTGAGCCTTGCTGTCGGAGTTCTTTTTGCAAAGCTTCGGTGTAGCACCCGGCGACAACGCTCCTTGCTTGCTTTCGGCCTCCGCTCCTTTGGGTTTCGTTACCACTTGCGACGAAATGTTAAGGCCCCCAGCCGATGGGCCACGCCCTTCTGGAGAGCGAGCTAGCTTCCTTCCTACAAATGGATTGAACGCCATTTCATTCTCCTGTGTTTGGTATTTTATTTTAGTATTGTTGTTGCTCATCATTTATTTAATTGGGTCCCCACTTGAGGCCGCTATCTTGGTCCGAGTGTGCAGTTACCTATATAGATCCCGTGGTTGTCTAATCGAAGGCAGGGAGGCCACGTGAAGGTTGACGCAGTCCCTCATGAAGACTGCGTTCAGAGCCAGATCAGTATTAATCGGGAGGATCTCAACCGAACCTGCACCACCAACTTAATGATGACGGACTTTGAACGTACCCCAAGGCCTGCCAAGGTTTTAACGGGACGGAGACGAATGGGATAGGATAGGTTGGATAGGTTAGGTGGTAGCTGCCCTGATAAGGATAGCTCACTTGGACAACACGAAGGTCCGTTGTGATACCACATACACCAAAAATAACGGTGACCTAGATCCAGCTACTTAGAGAATCGTTGGGTAGCAACGATAAAGCTCCGAATGATACCGATCTCAACTTTGGATATATCCTCGGGAGATCCAAGTGAGTCGCGACCGAAGTACTTTCGCCTAATTCTGGCAAAAGCTGGACAATCAAGCATAAAGTGATTTGGTGATTCCACCTCATCATCCTCCATACAGCTGCAGCAGGATGGGGTTTCCAGTATATTGAGACGTACCGCATGGATACCCATGGGACAGTGCCCTGTCAAAACCCCAATGACCATTGATAGGTGAGCCTTAGTGAACCCAATTATTTCAGCAGACCTCCTGCCATCCACTTTCGGCCAGAAAGATCTTGCTACCCTGCAAGACGTGGTATCCGCCCAACGTTTGCTGAGCTGATTCGAGGCCCAGCTATGGAGGAGCAATCCACAGGTGGCCAGCGGGATCCCGAAGTCCCTACAGCCATCTTCATCCGGTTCAGTTGTACCGATGCGGGCTAAGAGATCCGCTTGACAGTTACCCGGGATATCACTATGGCCCGGGACCCAGATAATCTTAATTGTAAAATAATTCGATGCAATCGCAAGCGAGGTCAGGCACTCCCAGACCACCCTCGATCGCACTGTAGTTGAGCTCAAGGCCTTGATAGCCGATTGGCTATCAGAGTAGATGTTAAATTCCCTAACCGTGGTAGCACTGGATAGCATTCCATCCACCGCATCCTTAATCGCAGCAATTTCCGCTTGGAATACACTGCAGTGATCAGCCAACTTAAACTTGCGGCTTAAATTTAGCTCTTGACAAAAGACCCCCCCACCAACCTTTCCATCCAGCTTTCACCCATCCGTGAACAAGTTAACCGGTCCCATGCCCCAGATAATTCCTCTTCCCCAATCCTCTCTCTCTGGAATAACTGGGGTGAAGGTTGTATAGGGAGCTGTTATCGGCATATAGTAGTCCGTTCTGTCCGGGATGAAGTCGAAACTGGTAAGAAGGCTAGAGTGTCCGCGGTCAGAAAGTCTATATCCCATATCACGAAGCCTGACCAACGACCTTGCCGCGGCCGCCTTTCCCGCAATATCTACTGGGTATATGTTCAGCATGACGTTCAGTGCCAAGGTAGGCGTTGTTCTGAGAGCGCCACTGATACCGATCAGCGCCGTCCGTTGCACTGACACTAACATTTTGGAGGTGCTCGCCGTGTCCAGTGCTTTCCACCAGACCAGCACCCCATATAGCAGAATCGGTTTGACCACCATCTCATAAAGCCAGTGTACTATTCTTGGCGAGAGTCCCCATCTCTTTCCGATAGCTCCTCTGCAGCAGTACAAGGCAATGGCGGCCTTCCTGGCCCGATCTTCCACATTGGGTCTCCAGGACAGTTTCTTGTCCAAAACAATCCCCAAATATTTAACCCTATCAGAAAGTACCAACGGTACCCCTCCAATCGAGGGAGTTCTGAAATCGGGCACCTTATATCTTCTTGTGAAAAGGACCAATTCCGTTTTTACCGGGTTGACCGCCAATCCACATGATTCAGCCCACCTAGCCACAGTATACAGGTAGCCCTGAAGAATGGGACATTAACCGGAAAGTCATTTCGACGGTGTGTCAAGCCGTGTACTGAGATTTCCGAATGCCACATTCGCCAGCCCTTAACAAACATATCCGAGTCGTTGATTCCAGTATACCTTAATTAAGACCTTACTGGGCTCAGTCTTAATGTGACAATCACCTTAAATTTACAAATAATTTACCTCTTTACTTCCTGAGTGTGTATCCCACGTCGTATAGTTGCCTCCCTATCTTGGGTAGATATTCCCTCGAAGCAACCCCGCACTAGGCTGTGGATGCTTAATTCAGGGCGGCATCTACTCGCCCTGTCACTGGAGGTTCTCAGGGTGCTTTAGGCCTTTTAAGCCAAACCCTCCTCACCAGCCGCTCTTGGTCGAGGGCTGCTTATTTGATATTCGCACCTAACCTAATTAATAGGCCGTTCACTGTCCGCCAGCAGTGACCCCTTGGCCTGAGCTCAGCCACAGGGTGATTCTAGAATATTTTTGCACGATATGGGTATCAATTGAAAGGTGTTAATGAGTAAGGGAGTGGGCCTTATTTTATAGGTGGACGTCATTTCGAGATATCGCCATAAAGGTGGACCATGGGTGTCTCTAGAATATTTTTGCACGATATGGGTATCAAATGAAAGGTGGTAATGAGTATTTTAAAAGGGAGTGGGCCTTATTTCAATAGGTGGGCGACTTTTCGAGTTATTGCAATAAAGGTGGACCAAGGGTGACTCTACAATGTGTTTGTACTATATGGGTATCCAATGAAAGGTGTTAGTGATTATTTAAAAGGGAGTGTGCCTTAGTTCTATTGGTGGACGCCGTTTCGAGATATTGTCATAAAGGTGGACCAGGGGTGACTCTAGAATATGTTTGCACGATATGTGTATTAAACTAAAAGTGGTAATGAGTATTTTAAAAGGGAGTGGGCCTCAGTTCTCTAGGTGGACGCCTTTTCGAGATATTGCCATAAAGGTGGATCAGGGGTGACTCTAGAATGTGTTTGTACGATATGGGAATCAAATGAAAGGTGTTAATGAGTACTTTAATAGGGAGTGGGCCTTAGTTCTATAAGTGGACGCCATTTGGGGATATCGCCATAAAGGTGGACCAGGGGTGACTGTAGAATTTGTTTGTAAGATATGGGTATCAAATGAAAGGCGTTAATCAGTATTTTAAAAGGGAGTGGGCCTTATTTCTATAGGTGGACGGCTTTTCGAGATATTGCCATAAAGGTGGACCAGGGGTGACTCTAGAATATGTTTGCACGATATGGGTATCAAGTGAAAGGTGGTAATGAGTATTTTAAAAGGTAGTGGGCCTTAGTTCTAAAGGTGGACGCCTTTTCGAGATATCGCCATAAAGGTGGACCAGGGGTGTCTCTAGAATGTGATTGTACGATATGGGTATCAAATTAAAGGTGGTAATGGTTATTTTAAGAGGGAGTGGGCCTTAGTTCTAAAGGTGGACGCCTTTTCGAGATATCGCCATAAAGGTGGACCAGGGGTGTCTCTAGAATGTGATTGTACGATATGGGTATCAAATTAAAGGTGGTAATGATTATTTTAAGGGGGAGTGGGCCTTAGTTCTATAGTTGGGCGCCTTTTCGAGATATTGCCATAAAGGTGGACCAGGGGTGACTCTACAATGTGTTTGTACTATATGGGTATCCAATGAAAGGTGTTAGTGATTATTTAAAAGGGAGTGTGCCTTAGTTCTATTGGTGGACGCCGCTTCGAGATATTGCCATAAAGGTGGACCAGGGGTGACTCTAGAATAGTTTTGCACGATATGGGTATCAAATTAAAGGTGGTAATGAGTATTTTAAAAGGGAGTGGGCCTTATTTCAATAGGTGGGCGCCTTTTCGAATTATTGCCATAAAGGTGGACCAAGGGTGACTCTACAATGTGTTTGTACTATATGGGTATCCAATGAAAGGTGTTAGTGATTATTTAAAAGGGAGTGTGCCTTAGTTCTATTGGTGGACGCCGTTTCGAGATATTGCCATAAAGGTGGACCAGGGGTGACTCTAGAATATGTTTGCACGATATGTGTATTAAACTAAAGGTGGTAATTAGTATTTTAAAAGGGAGTGGGCCTCAGTTCTATTGGTAGACGCCGTTTCGAGATATTGCCATAAAGGTGGACCAGGGGTGACTCTAGAATATTTTTGCACGATATGGGTATCAAATGAAAGGTGTTAATGAGTATTTAAACGGGAGTGGGCCTTATTTTATAGGTGGACGTCATTTCGAGATATTGCCATAAAGGTGGACAAGGGGTGCCTCTAGAATGCATTTGTAAGATATGGGTATCAAATGAAAGGCGTTAATGAGTATTTTAAAAAGGAGTGGGCCTTATTTCTATAGGTGGACGCCTTTTCGAGATATTGCCATAAAGGTGGACCAGGGGTGACTCTAGAATATGTTTGCACGATATGGGTATCAAATGAAAGGTGTTAATGAGTATTTTAAAGGGGAGTGGGCCTTAGTTCTATAGGTGGACGTCTTTTCGAGATATTGCCGTAAAGGTGGACCAGGGGTGACTCTAGAATATGTTTGCACGATATGTGTATCAAGTGAAAGGTGGTAATGAGTATTTTAAAAGTGGGTGAGCCTTAGTTCTTTAGGTGGACGCCTTTTCGAGATATCGCCATAAAGGTGGACCAGGGGTGTCTCTAGAATGTGTTTGTACGATATGGGTATCAAATTAAAGGTGGTAATGAGTATTTTAAGAGGGAGTTGGCCTTAGTTCTATAGGTGGGCGCCTTTTCGAGATATTGCCATAAAGGTGGACAAGGGGTGGCTCAAGAATGTGTTTGTACGATAAGGGTATCAAATGAAAGGTGTTAATGATTATTTAAAAGGGAGTGGGCCTCAGTTCTATAGGTGGGCGCCTTTTCGAGATATTGCCATAAAGGTGGACCAGGGGTGACTCTAGAATGTGTTTGTACGATATGGGTATCAAATGAAAGGTTTTAATGAGTATTTTAATAGGGAGTGGGCCTTAGTTCTATAGGTGGATATCTTTTCGAGATATTGCCGTAAAGATGGACCAGGGGTGACTCTAGAATATGCTTGCACGATATGGGTATCAAGTGAAAGGTGGTAATGAGTATTTTAAAAGGGAGTGAGCCTTAGTTCTTTAGGTGGACGCCTTTTCGAGATATCGCCATAAAGGTGGACCAGGGGTGTCTCTAGAATGTGTTTGTACGATATGGGTATCAAATTAAAGGTGGTAATGAGTATTTTAAGAGGAAGTTGGCCTTAGTTCTATAGGTGGGCGCCTTTTCGAGATATTGCCATAAAGGTGGACCAGGGGTGGGTCAAGAATGTGTTTGTACGATAAGGGTATCAAGTGAAAGGTGGTAATGAGTATTTTAAAAGGGAGTGAGCCTTAGTTCTTTAGGTGGACGCCTTTTCGAGATATTGCCATAAAGGTGGACCAGGGGTGTCTCTAGAATGTGTTTGAACGATATGGGTATCAAATTAAAGGTGGTAATGAGTATTTTGAAAGGGAGTTGGCCTTAGTTCTATAGGTGGGCGCCTTTTCGAGATATTGCCATAAAGGTGGACCAGGGGTGGCTCAAGAATGTGTTTGTACGATAAGGGTATCAAATGAAAGGTGTTAATGATTATTTAAAAGGGAGTGGGTCTCAGTTCTATAGGTGGGCGCCTTTTCAAGATATTGCCATAAAGGTGGACCAGGGGTGACTCTAGAATATGTTTGCACGATATGGGTATTAAGTTAAAGGTGGTAATGAGTATTTTAAAAGGGAGTGAGCCTTAGTTCTTTAGGTGGACGCCTTTTCGAGATATCGCCATAAAGGTGGACCAGGGGTGTCTCTAGAATGTGTTTGTACGATATGGGTATCAAATTAAAGGTGGTAATGAGTATTTTAGGAGGGAGTTGGCCTTAGTTCTATAGGTGGGCGCCTTTTCGAGATATTGCCATAAAGGTGGACCAGGGGTGGCTCAAGAATGTGTTTGTAGTATAAGGGTATAAAATGAAAGGTGTTAATGATTATTTAAAAGTGAGTGAGCCTTAGTTCTTTAGGTGGAGGCCTTTTCGAGATATCGCCATAAAGGTGGACCAGGGGTGGCTCAAGAATGTGTTTGTACGATAAGGGTATCAAATGAAAGATGTTAATGATTATTTTAAGAGGGAGTTGGCCTTAGTTCTATAGGTGGACGCCTTTTCGAGATATCGCCATAAAGGTGGACCAGGGGTGACTCTAGAATGCGTTCGTAAGATATGGGCATCAAATGAAAGGTGCTAATGGGTATTTTTAAAGGGAGTGGGCACTAGTTCTATAGGTGTACGCCTTTTCGAGATATTGCCATAAAGGTGGACCAGGGGTGACTCTAGAATGTGTGTGTACGATATGGGTATCAAATGAAAGGTGATAATGAGTATTTTAAAAGGGAGTGACCCTTGGTTCTATAGGTGGGCGCCTTTTCGAGATATTGCCATAAAGGTGGACCAGGGGTGACTCTAGAATGTGTTTGTACGATATGGGTATCAAATGAAAGGTGATAATGAGTATTTTATAACGGAGTGACCCTTAGCTCTAAAGGTGGACGCCTTTTCGAGATATCGCCATAAAGGTGGACCAGGGGTGACTCTAGAATGCGTTTGTAAGATATAGGCATCAAATGAAAGGTGTTAATGAGTATTTTTAAAGGGAGTGGGCATTAGTTCTATAGGTGGACGCCTTTTCGAGATATTGCCATAAAGGTGGACCAGGGGTGACTCTAGAATGTGTGTGTAGGATATGGGTATCAAATGAAAGGTGATAATGAGTATTTTAAAAGGGAGTGACCCTTGGTTCTATAGGTGGACGCCTTTTCGAGATATCGCCATAAGGGTAGACCAGAATGCGTTTGTAAGATTTGGGTATCAAATGAAAGGTGTTAATGAGTATTTTTAAAGGGAGTGGGACTTAGTTCTATAGTTGGACCAGGTGGACCACGGGCGACCCTAGAATGTGTTTGTACGATATGGGTATCAAATGAAATGTGTTAATGAGTATTTTTAAAGGAAGTGGGCCTTAGTTCTACAGCCGGGCGCCTTTTCGTGACTCTATAATGTGTTTGTACGATATAGGTATCAAAAGAAAGGTGTTAATGAGTATTTTAAAAGGGAGTGGCCCTTAGTTCTATAGGTGGACGCCATTTCGGGATATCGCCATAAGGGTGGACCAGGGGTGTCTCTAGAATGTGTTTGTACGATATGGTTATCAAATGAAAGGTGGTAATGAGTATTTTAAAATGGAGTGATCTTTAGTTCTATAGGTGGGCGCCTTTTCGAGATATTGCCATAAAGGTGGACCAGGAGTGACTCTAGAATGTGTTTGTACGATATGGGTATCAAACGAAAAGTGTTAATGAATATTTAAAACGGAGTGGGACTTAGTTCTATAGGTGGGCACCTTTTCGAGATATTGCGATAAAGGTGGACGAGGGGTGACTCTAGAATATGTTTGTACGATATGGGTATCAAATGAAAGGTGTTAATGAGTATTTTAAAAGGGAGTGGGCCTTAGTTCTATAGATGAACGCCATTTCGGTATATCGCCATAAAAGTGGTATCAAATGAAAAGTGTTAATAAGTATTTTGCAAGGGAGTGGGTCTTAGTTCTGTAGGGGGACGCCATTTCGGGATATCGCCATAAAGGTGGACCAAGGGTGACTATAGAATGTGTTTGTACGATATGGTTATCAAATTAAAGGTGGTTATGAGTATTTTAAGAGGGAGTGGGTCCTAGTTTTAAAGGTGGGCGCCTTTTCGAGATATTGCCATAAAGGTGGACCAGGGGTGGCTCTAGAATGAGTTTGTACGATATGGGTATCAAATGAAAGGTATTAATGATTATTTAAAAGGGAGTGGCCCTTAGTTCTATAGGTGGGCGCCTTTTGGGGATGTCGTCATAAAGATGGACCAGGGGTGACTCTAGAATGTGTTTGTACGATAAGGGTTTCAAATGAAAGTTGTTAATGATTATTTAGAAGGGATTGGGCCTTAGTTCTATAGGCGGGCGCGTTTTCGAGATATTGCCATAAAGGTGGACCAGGGGTGACTCTAGAATTTGTTTGTACGATATGGGTATCAAATGAAAGGTGCTAATGAGTATTTTAAAAGGGAGTGGACCTTAGTTCTATAGGTGGACCCTATTTCGGGATATCGCCATAAAGGTGGACCAGGGGTGACTCTAGAATGTGTTTGTACGATATGGGTATCAAATGAATGGTGGTAATGAGTATTTTAAAAGGTATTGATCCTTATTTCTATAGGTGGGCGCCTTTTCGAGATATTGCCATAAAGGTGGACCAGGGGTGACTCTAGAATGTGTTTGTACGATATGGGAATCCAATGAAAGGTGTTAATGAGTATATTAAAAGGGAGTGGGCCTTAGTTCTATAGGTGGACGCCATTTCGGGATATCGCCATATAGGTGGACCAGGGGTGACTCTAGAATGTGTTTGTACGATATGGGTATCAAATGAAAGGTGGTAATGAGTTTTTTAAAAGGGAGTGATCCTTAGTTCTATAGGTGGGCGCCCTTTCGAGATACTGCCATAAAGGTGGACCAGGGGTGACTCTAGAATGTGTTAGTAATATATGGGTATCAAATGAAAGGTGATAATGAGTATTTTAAAAGAGAGTGATCCTTAGTTCTATAGGTGGACGCTGTAGTGTAAACAGCCAACAATTTAATCCCAAATATTCAAATCAGTTTAATATGCTACCCCGCTACAAGAATAGTCTAAATGTTCATCAACACATAAATATGCGTTTGATAATTAATGCTGACATAGCCATTAAAACAGGTGTGTGTACAATACACAACCAAACAAATTTGAATTCTAGCAAATTTGCAAGCATTGCATTTCCCATAGAAGTCGCAGCCCAACACAGATGTGTAGGTACATATTTTGTGTCGAGTTGTATGTAGGCATGTAAGTATGTATGCTTAAATGTAAATATGTATGTAAGAATATGTTTAGAATAATTTAATATAAATAAGCTGAAATATTTGAATAAAGAGGCATTCAGAATTTGCTCACTGATGTCAAAACTCATTTACCTGCATTTAATCTTTTATATGGCGATCCTGTCTATGATTCTACTGGCTGAATTTTCAGCCTAATTTCATAGCTGGAAAGGATTTTACTGGCTGATTACAGCCTAAGCCTTGTAAAAGAAGCAAATGATGTTTAGCAATTTTTATGATAATTTACGGGCTTTATAATCGAACTGATGCAGGAGCAGTGGATATGACCAATTTGGAGCACTCAAGAATGACACCATTTAGCAATTTATGGGCTGTATAATCGAACTGATACAGGAGCAGTGAATACGACCAATTTGGAGCACTCAAAAAGGACCCCATTTAGCAATTTTTATGATAACTTACGGGCTTTATAATCGAAATAATGCAGGAGCAGTGAATATGACCAGTAAAAATATTGATATTACCTTGGAAGGAACAAACAGTGATAAGGTGATAAGGTGGTATAACAAGGGGACTGGCAGCATAAGTATAAGTATGCATAATAAGTATAATCAGTTTAACAACATACAAACATACAACATACAAAAATCAAATTTACTTGTGAAGAAGAAGAAAATAAAAAGTTGGCGTTTTTGGATATTCAACTCCACAGATTTATCAATGGCATAAAAACAAACTGGTATGCCAAGTCTGTAGCCTAGTCCAGGATGATTAATTTTAACCCGAATCATCCCTGGACTCAAAAAAGAAACACTGCGTTGAACCTGATTGAAAAAATGTATAATCTCAGCGACCAGGAGTTCAGGAAAGAAAACAATGTTAAAATCAAGAAATTTTTATACAAAAATGGATTTCCGAGCACCGTAATACAAAAATGGATCCCAACAAAAATGAACAATAGCAAAAATTCAAATCAGAACACAAAAGCAGATAACCAAAAGAAAATATTTACCGGCATAGCATATGTACCAGGACTAACAGACAAGAAAACGTTAGGCACATAAATACCCAACAACACTATAGATTTTGCTCATCGACCACATCAAAAACTTAATACAATATGTACAAAAACTAAAGACAGAACAAAAGAAGAACAACACACAACGTTATTTATGAAATTAAATGTAATGGCAAAGAATGCGAACCCTGCGACAAAATATATATAGGAACAACGAAGCGAGCTTTGGGAGTGAGAATAGGCGAACATAAAGCAGACGCAAAAAATAGAAAGATGACGATAGCCTTGGCGCAGCACATCAACAAATTCGATCACTCAGCTGATTTCGACAATACACGAATAATAGATGTGGAAAGCAAAATAAAGAAAAGATTAACGTTGGAAAGGCTTCGAATCCAACAGCAGATAAATAATGCAATGAACTACAAAGAGGATGTAGATAATATCAGCTGTGCATACAAATGTGTGATAACCAACAATTGACGAACAGCTGGGATAGAGTGTAGATGGTTTTTTAAATGTAAACATTTTGTTCATGTTAAATGTATATATTTTTGTAAAAATGTGTAGTTAATTTGCAGTCTACAATTTATGTTATGTTATGTATGTACCTACTATAATTTAGAAAAATATTTTCTAATTATGTTTTCTTGTCAAAATAAATACATAGTCTCCCTGAAGAAGATACAATAACGTGTCGAAACGAGTGGGAGAAAAAAATAAAAACTAATGTTTTTGCTTTAAATTGAACGACCAAAAAGCTCTTACAAATAAAAAAATAATCAGTTTAATTTTGAAATAATTTTAACAATTTAGACATTATTTTTAAGCCGGGAAAATATTCGGGCAACCTAACGGCTGCCTATTGACAAGCAAAAATTATATTTTTGCTGTAAAAAAAATTTTTTTTCTCCTACTTATTGAATTATGTTCCCAGAAGAGGACATATAAAACCAAAGTCAGTTTGACCAAATTTTTGATAAATTAGTTAAATTAAATTTAAATTTGCAAAGAAAAAAAAACCACAAAAAATTTTTTTGTCTTCATATTTTTTTGTACGAGGGAGGCCAAGAATCAAAAATAGAAAAACCAACGGCAAACGTTGTAAACTCAGTCCAAGTAGTGGAGCATACTGAGGCACTAGATACTATTAAGATCATACTTCTAATCATCTGCGTAGTCAGTTGCATCAGTTTGTTTCTGAAACTCTACTCAGCCCATAATAAATTCCTAAAAAGCGATATGCTAGCCGCGCAGACGGTTTAGATAAGGTTTAACTAAATTTTAACTGCCATCCCCAATGGGCAAATGGGAAGATATCGTTAAACTACTCATAGAAGAAACAAGTAAGGAAGGTTAAGTTCGGGTGTAACCGAACATTACATACTCAGTTGAGAGTTATGGTGACAACATAAGGGAAAATAACCATGTAGGAAAATGAACCGAGGGAAACCCTGGAATGTGTTTATATGAAATGCGTATCAAATGAAAGGCATTAAAGAGTATTTTATGAGGGAGTGGGCCATAGTTCTATAGGTGGACGCCTTTTAGGGATATAGCCATAAAGGTGGATCAGGGTTGACTCTAGAATGCGTTTGTACGATATGAGTATCAAATGAAAGGTGTTAATGAGTATTTTAAAAGGGAGTAATCCTTAGTTCCATAGGTGGACGCCGTTTCGAGATATCGCCATAAAGGTGGACCAGGGGTGACCCTAGAATTTGTTTGTACAATATGGGCATCAAACGAAAGGTGTTAATGAGTATTTTAAAAGGGAGTGGGCCTTAGTTCTATAGGTGGACGCCGTTTCGATATATCGCTACAAAGGTGGACCAGGGGTGACTCTAGAATGTGTTTGTACGATATGGGTATCAAATTAAAGGTATTAATAAGGGTTTTAAAAGGGAGTGGTGGTTGTTGTATAGGTGGTCGCATTTTCGAGATATCGCCATAAAAGTGGAGCAGGGGTGACCCTAGAATTTGTTTGTACAATATGGGTATCAAAAGAAAGGTGTTAATGAGTATTTTAAAAGGGAGTAATCCCTAGTTCCATAGGTGGACGCCGTTTCGAGATATCGCCATAAAGGTGGAGTAGGGGTGACCCTAGAATTTGTTTGTACAATATGGGTATCAAAAGAAAGGTGTTAATGAGTATTTTAAAAGGGTGTGGGGCTTAGTTCCATAGGTGGACGCCTTTTCGAGATTTCGCCATAAAGGTGGACCAGGGGTGACTCTAAAATGAGTTTGTACGATATGGGTATCAAATTAAAGGTATTAATGAGAGTTTTAAAAGGGAGTGGTGGTAGCTGTATATGTGAAGGCGTTTTCCAGATATCGACCAAAATGTGGACCAGGGTGACCCAGAACATTATCTGTTGGATACCGCCAATTTATTTATATATGTAATACCTGCCAAGATTTTAAGGGTCTTTTATTTCGCCCTGCAGAACTTTTTCATTTTCTTCTACTTAATATGGTAGGTGTCACAACTATTTTATAAAGTTTTTTCTAAAGTTATATTTCGCGTCAATAAAACAATCCAATTACCTTACTATGTTTCATCCCTTTTTTAGTATTTGGTATAGAATTATGGTATATTTTTCATTTTTCGTAATTTTCGATATCGAAAAAGTGGACGTGGTCATAGTCGGATTTCGTTCATTTTTTATACCAAGATAAAGTGAGTTCAAGTAAGCACGTGAACTAAGTTCATTAAAGATATGTCGATTTTTGCTCAAGTTATCGTGTTAACGACCATGCGGAAGGACAGACGGACGACTGTGTATAAAAACTGGGCGTGGCATCAACCGATTCCGCCCATTTTCACAGAAAACAGTTAACGTCATAAAATCTATGCCCCTACCAAATTTCAAAAGGATTGGTTAATTTTTGTTCGACTTATGGCGTTAAAAGTATCCTAGACAAATTAAATGGAAAAGGGCGGAGCCACGCCCATTTTGAAATTTTCTTTTATTTTTGTATTTTGTTGCGCCACATCATTACTGGAGTTGAATGTTGACATAATTTACTTATATACTGTAAAGATATTAAATTTTTTGTTAAAACTTTACTTTAAAAAAATTTTTTTTTTAAAATTGGGCGTGGTCCTTCTCCGAATTTTCTAATTTTTATTAAGCGTACATATAGTAATAGGATTAATGTTGCTGCCAAATTTCATCATGATATCTTCAACAAATGCCAAATTACAGCTTGCACAAATTTTAAATTACCTTCTTTTAAAAGTGGGCGGTGCCACGCCCATTGTCCAAAATTTTACTAATTTTCTATTCTGCGTCATAAGTTCAACTCATCTACCAAGTTTCGTCGCTTTATCTGTCTTTTGTAATGAATTATCGCACTTTTTCGGTTTTTCGAAATTTTCGATATCGAAAAAGTGGGCGTGGTTATAGTCCGATATCGTTCATTTTAAATAGCGATCTGAGATGAGTGCTCAGGAACCTACATACCAAATTTCATCAAGATACCTCAAAATTTACTCAAGTTATCGTGTTAACGGACGGACGGACGGACGGACATGGCTCAATCAAATTTTTTTTCGATCCTGATTATTTTGATATATGGAAGTCTATATCTATCTCGATTCCTTAATATATGTAGAACCAACCGTTATCCAATCAAACTTAATATACTCTGTGAGCTCTGCTCAACTGAGTATAAAAATTACATCCGGACAAATGTCTATTTTTCAGCCAAGAAGTCAATTATCTTGGACATAAATGCACAAGAACTGGAATTTTACCAGACCCAAGCAAATTTAAAATTGTTCAAAATTACCCAACTCCCAAAAATGCCGATGAAGCAAAAAGATTTGTCGCATTTTGTAATTATTATAGAATTTTCATACCAAATTTCGCGGAATACGCCAGGATTCTAACAAGACTTAGTAAGAAAAATGTAATTTTCAATTGGACAGATGACTGCGAGAAATCTTTTAATTACGTAAAAAATGCATTAGTTAGTCCAGTTCCCGCGCCATCTCGGGAAGTATTTATGGCCTTACCGCAGTAAGGGGCGCTGCTGTGGCGGACGGTTCTTTCCCCGTATATAATACTGGACCGCTGAGCCCGCCTTGTCGGGCAGGTGGTCGTACGACCAAGATGAACAACTCATTACCTGAATGTAATAAGGAGGATGTAAAGAGGAGGACTGAGTCGCAGTCCAAGGACGACAAATACGAATTAAGCGATGCTTCGGACTCGGGGAGCGAGAGTAGTGCTGATTCAATGAACTCCGTGTTGGAGAAGCACACAAATGAAAACGGAGTAGAAGAGTGGAGAAGGGTACGGAGCAGAGGAAGTAAAAGAGCTCTCTCGCAGTACCGTGCAGCAATAAGAATTGTACAACGCTTGGGAGCAGTGGTCGACCCAACAGAAGTGGAGATCGAGCGCTTGGAATGGGCCCATGAAGCGGTAGAAGTAGGTCGAAGGCAGTTCAAAAGGTTTGCTGCGAGAAACCCTCGGTTCTGCAACCGGTACGAGGAGGAAGAAGCGTCGAATGGCAGAATGAAGAGGCAACGTTCGGCAGAAGGCGACAAGCCTGCTTTCAAGAGCCAGAAAGGACCCAGTCCTAGAGCCGCGAGGCAGGGCAGTCGCATAGACAAGACAAGTAGGCCCAAAGCTGTAAGACAGATGGGTTCCAATAGCGAGGTAGCAACTACCTCGAAAGCTGCCAGTCAGAGGGAAGTTCCAACTACGGAAGTAGGAGATAAGCCAAAGGGGATAACGCTATGACTCCGGCTTTCTCGGAGGTTCCAAAGGGAGATAACACTAAGACTCCTGCTTTTCCCGAGAAGATGAGTGATGTGGCAAAGCAGTCACTGACTGTGGCGCTGGTTGATCGTAGCAGTCCGTTCGGACAAATGACTACTGAAAGGTGGAGATCTGTGGAAAGGGAGCTTATTAGCTTAATGCTTAAGATGATGCGGGAAAAACCAAGTAAGCCCCTTCCAACCTTTGATTCGGGGGGATGGTATAATGGTGTGAAGATGATAGCGTGCGACAATATCAAGAGCTTCCGGTGGCTGGAGGAAGTGGTTCCAAACCTCCAAAGGCAAGGCACGAACGCGCGGTTTGAGGTGGCGGATAAAGCGCAAATCCCCACGGTACCAAAAGTTAAGGTATGGATACCATGCGTGATGAAGTCGGAGGATACACTGCGACTTCTGCAGAAACAGAATCCGAACATACCGACACAGGATTGGAAGGTAATTACTGTATCTCGGCCTACCGAGGATGGTCAGTTCTACATCTTCCAAATAAACAAGCAGGCGGAGGATATTTTGTACACGCAGCTTGGCAAAATGTCCTTTGGCACTGGCAAAATTTACATGCGACTCAGGAAAAGAAGTCCCGAGGATAAAAATCCTAACACGCTGGAAGTGGGCGAAGTCGAAAAGGACCTCAGAAGCCTAAGGGAAAAAAGACAGGTGGAGGTCCCCGACCTCACCACGAACGTGCTAGAAGAGGACCAACCGCTAAATGGTGCTGTGACTCGCACAGAGGAACACACGGCACAACATTCACGAGGGGCTGAAGGGGGCCTCGAATACTCTAAACCAAAAGGGCAAGAGGAGGACGACGACGTCAAGACGAAGGTGCTGGAGGGGGACAAACAGCCCAATGGTGCTGCGAGTCCTACAGATAAACCTCCAACACAGTAAAGTGGCGTCGAGTGAACTCCTCCTAACCCTTGAGGAGGGTTCGTTTGACGTGGCGCTGATCCAGGAGCCGTGGCTCTCATCGGGAGGAAAGGTTTCTGGACTTAGCACGCGCGGGTTTGGCGTTTACTACGCACAAACGGAAGGACGGGTGCGAGCTGTAGTAATGGTAAGGAAACAGCTGCATTCATATATGCTGCCTAATTACACCACCGAGGATCTCGTAGCGGTGGCCGTTGAGCAAAAGAATAAGCAGGCATTTATCCTGGCGTCCTGCTACATGGCCCATGCTGCGGAGGTTCCACCGATGGAGTGCAAAAGGCTAGTACAGGAGGAAGGGCGCAAAGGGCGGTTGGTCATAGGCGCAGATGCAAATGCGCACCACAATGCGTGGGGAGGAGCAGATACGAACGAGAGAGGCGAATCTCTATTTTGTTACATCCTGCAAACCAATTTGCAGATAGCCAACAGGGGAAATGTTCCTACATACATTGGTCCAACATCCAGCAATGTTCTGGATATTACATTGAGCTCCGAGCGTGATATATCAAGGTATGATTGGATGGTTCTCGATAGACCATCCTTCTCCGACCATGCGTATATAAGCTTCAGCATCCCACTAAAGAGGGTAGAGAAGGGAGGAACCTTTAGAAACCCTAGGGCAACGAATTGGACTAAATTCCAGAAATATGTAGAAACGAAACTGGGACAACCCAAAGAGGTTGCTAATGTAGAGGAACTGGAGGAGTCGAATGAATTCCTAACAAGGACGCTTATGACTGCATATAACAAAGCTTGCCCTCTAAGAAGATTCAGAGGAAAAGCAAAGCCGCCATGGTGGAGCAATGAGCTGAGTCTTCTAAGAAGACAGGTAAAAGAAATGTTTAAACTCGCAAAGACCGCGGAAAGCGAAGCGTGTCGGGAAGAGTACAGGGATCTACTGAGGATCTACAAGCGTGAGATTACCAGGGCGAAGAGAAATTCATGGAAAAGTTTCTGTACGGACATAGAGTGCTCCAGTGAAACAGCACGGTTGAAAAAAGTCCTAGCAAAAGGAAACATAGTCCAGGGACTAATAAAGAAAGAGAAAGGGGAATGGTCACGTGATAGTGAGGAATCCCTTGAGGTGCTTCTCGATACACATTTCCCATCGGGAGACGGTTTAGAAGAACCAGCAGACATCACTCACACTTCGATCACGGAGCTAGTGGTGCCGGGCTTGGTGGCCGATACCAAGATCGAGTGGGCAGTGAAGACGTTTTCTAAGTTTAAATCGCCGGGCCCAGATGGTATATTCCCGGCCATGCTACAAGTCTCAAGTATGGCGGTCGTGGAATGGCTTAAAATAATATTCGATGGATGCATAAGACTGAATCATGTACCGCACTCTTGGAGAACTGCTCGTGTAGCTTTTCTACCAGAGGCGGGAAAGATCGGTCACGTGTATCCCAAAGACTATAGACCCATTAGCTTAACATCATTTCTGCTCAAAACCTTTGAGAGGCTGATAGATGTGTACATAAAGTCCAACGTGGATGAAAAGCTGCTCTCCACAACACAGCATGCGTACACCAAAGGCAAGTCGGTAGACACCGCATTGCATAGGGTGGTAATAAGCATAGAGAAATCCCTGGAATATAAGGAGTATGCTCTAGGAGTCTTCTTGGACATTGCCAGGGCTTTCAATAATGTTGCAAAATGGGCGATTATGGATGGTCTTAATTACATTAAAGTACATCCTGCCTTAATCAGATGGATCGGCTGCATGTTAAATTGCAGAAAGATTACATCACAATGGGGATTGTACGAGGCCACGAAATCAGTGGACAGGGGCACGCCGCAGGGAGGGGTGCTATCACCTCTGCTGTGGACACTGGTCATCAACCAACTGCTCAGGCAATTCGATTAGGGACCCGTAAAACTTACGGCTTACGCAGATGACGTTGCAATTGTCATAAGTGGAAAATGCCTTCCAACGATTAGTTCTTTGATGGATCGGGCGCTTCGGGATATTCATACCTGGGCATCTAATGTCGGGCTGAAATTCAATGCGGAGAAGACGGATATGGTCTTGTTTACAAAGAGGTACAAGGTCCCAAGTTGGACCAGGCCTAAGTTAGGAGCGGTGACCTTACAGGAGAAACCTTGCACAAAATATCTAGGAATCATCCTAGACAGTAAGCTGTCATGGAAGCTCAACGTGGAGGAGAGGGTCAAGAAGGCCTCAACGGCACTCTATGCATGTAAAAGAATGCTGGGGTGTACGTGGGGCCTATCGCCCTCTCTTTCTCATTGGGTTTTTACAGCGATTGTAAGCCCTATTCTATACTATGGAGTTCTTGTTTGGTGGAAAGCCACACAAAAAACAACATACCTCAAAAAATTAGAGGGGGTATGCAGACTATCGATGCTTTGCATTACGGGAGCCCTGAAAACAACCCCGACGGCTGCACTGTATGCCATTCTGCACATTCCACATGTAGAACTGGTAGCAAAGAACAAAGCGTTAACGACCGCAACCAGGCTCGATGCTTCGGGGAGCTTGAGCGCCGACCATATGGCCATAGTAGTATAGCGTCCTCAGTCACAAGACGAACAGACTACATGATTCCCTACCTGCACTTTGAGGGAGATCTTAAGGCCACAATAGAGGTGGACGGTTGGCGCAAGGGTGCGCAAATGGCGGACGAGGCGATACATGTGTACACCGATGGTTCCAAAATAGTGGAAGGAGTAGGGTCTGCGGTATACTGCGCTGATCCGGAATTAAGCAGATCCTACAGGCTGCCGGATTACTGTAGCGTTTTCCAAGCGGAAATATTAGCCGTAACCAAAGCAGTAGAAAACCTGGAAGAGAATAGCTTAAGCTGCAACCGTGTTAATTTTTATATTGACAGTCAAGCAGCAATTAAGGCAATAATCTCGCATAGCACAGCATCTAAATGCGTGTTAGAGTGTAAGCAGTCTCTGGAGAGAATCGGGACAGGGAGAAGCATACATCTATATTGGGTCCCAGGGCATATGGGAATAGATGGGAATGAAAAAGCGGACGAATTAGCTAAAAAGGGCGCATCCCTTGAAGCTTGCTCCGTAGTCGTCCCAATTAGATTGGGCGAGATTAAGCGAAGGCGAGAGGTGCACATGATCGACCACGCAGAAAAGGCGTGGGTTCAAGCGCGGGGCTGTACAGTGTCGAAGATTATGTGTAGGTCTTACAACCTTACACTAACACAGTTGCTTCTATCATTAAAAAGAGAGGACTGTAGACTCATGACGGGTATTCTGACTGGACACTGCCTTCTGGCGTCACATGCCTTTAAATTAGGCTTGGTCAGTGATAGCAGGTGTAGGAAGTGCGGGTTGGAGGAGGAAACGATCGAGCACGTTCTGTGCTCGTGCCCTGCACTTGCCAGGCTAAGACTCCAGCTATTAGGAGTGATACAGCTGTCAGATCTAGAAGCAGCAAGTGGCTTAAGTCCTAGGAAGCTTCTAGTATTTGCCAAGAGGACGGAGTTATTTTATAACATAGGTCCTGGTTTTTGATAGGGTTTTTCAGTTTGGTCGTTAAAACAAACTTCTGGTAACACTACGGACTCAATCAGTCTATGTGAGGTCCTCATGGACCGGCCAGTTCAACCTACCTAGTCCAAATATCCTACAATATCCCAATTTTGATAAAGAGTTCTTTATTACAACCGACGCAAGTGGTTCTGCTTGCGGTGCTGTGCTAAGCCAAGAATATGAAAGAAAACAATTACCCATTGCCTACGCCTCAAGATCATTTACAAAAGGCGAAATAAACAAAGCCACGATCGAAAAAGAATTAGCGGCCATACATTGGGCAATTATATATTTTAGACCATATGTTTATGGCAGAAAATTCAGAGTAAAAACGGATCATCGACCTTTAACGTATTTATTCTCAATGAAAAACCCTTCATCTAAATTAACTAGAATCAGGTTAGATTTGGAAGAGTATGACTTTGGGGTGGAGTACATAGCCGGAAAAGAAAATTACAGGCATGTAAAATAATGAAAGTCACGACAAAATCGCAAACTAAAAAGAATTCCAGTAATAACAGTAATAGAAATGAAGAGAAGGAAAGTCACAAAGAGAACCCTATAATATACGAAGCGCTTAATAAATGTGAAGTAAAAAGACTAGTCCAGCACGTTTTCGATCCTCCGAAATTATATTTCAAAAAAGGAAAGAAAATTTGTAGTGAAATAAATATAGAAAATCAAATTGTTGATTGTTGTTGTTGTACAATATCGATGAAAACAACAATTTTACATTAATTCCCTATAAGGTAGAAGAAATCCATGAATATAATAATTATACTCTAATACCCTATAAAGAAGAAAATACTAATAATAAAAATAATGACACTTTAATCCCGTCTAGAATAGGAAATGAGGATAAGCAAAAACTTCTCAGTAGCATAGCAATATCATAAATAATAAGAAAATAAAAATACACAAAAATAGACTTAAATTAGTAGAATAAGAAAATGTTCAACCTACAAACATAAAATACAAAAGTAGAATTAATTTATAAAAATAGAATGCTCATGCATTCTTCAAATGCATAAGCATTCTGAAAAAAAGGGAGATGTAGTGTAAACAGCCAACAATTTAATTCCAAATATTTAAATCAGTCTAATATGCCACCCCGCTACAAAAATAGTCTAAATGTTCATCAACACATAAATATGCATTTGATAATTAATGCTGGCATAGCCATTAAAACAGGTGTGTGTACAATACACAACCAAACAAATTTCAATTCTAGCAAATTTGCAAGCATTGCATTTCCCATAGAAGTCGCAGCTCAACACAAATGTGTAGGTACATATTTTGTGTCGGGTTGTATGTAGGCATGTAAGTATGTATTCTTAAATGTAAATATGCATGTAAGAATATGTTTAGAATAATTTAATATATATAAGCTGAAATATTTGAATAAAGAGGCAATCAGAATTCGCTCACTGATGTCAAAACTCATTTACCTGCATTTAATCTTTTATAACGCCTTTTCGAGATATCGCAATAAAGGTGGACCAGGGGTGACTCTAGAATGCGTTTGTAAGATATGGGTATCAAATGAAAGGTGTTAATAAGTATTTTAAAAGGGAGTGATCATTAGTTCTATAGGTGGACGCCTTTTCGAGATATCGCCATAAAGGTGGACCAGGGGTCACTCTAGAATGCGTTTGTACGATATGAGAATCAAATGAAAGGTGTTAATGATTATTTAAAAGGGAGTGGGTCTTAGTTCTATAGGTGGGCGCCTTTTCGAGATATTGCCACAAAGCTGGACCAGGGGTGACTCTAGAATGTGTTTGTACAATATGGGTATCAAATGAAAGGTGTTAATGATTATTTAAAAGGGAGCGGGCCTTAGTTCTATAGGTGTGCGCGCTTTCGAGATATTTCCATAAAGGTGGACCAGGGGTGACCCTAGAATGTGTTTGTACGATATGAGAATCAAATGAAAGGTGTTAATGAGTATTTTAAAAGGGAGTGGGCCTTAGTTCTATACGTGGACTCCATTTCGGGATATTGCCATAAAGGTGAACCAGGGGTGACTCTAGAATGTGTTTGTACAATATGGGTATCAAATGAAAGGTGTTAATTATTATTTAAAAGGGTGTGGGCCTTAGTCCTATAGGTGTGCGCGCTTTCGAGATATTGCCATAAAGGTGGACCAGGGGTGACTCTAGAATGTGTTTGTACGATATGAGAATCAAATAAAAGGTGCAAATGATTATTTAAAAGGGAGTGGGCCTTAGTTCTATAGGTGTGCGCGCTTTCGAGATATTGCCATAAAGGTGGACCAGGGGTGATTCTAGAATGTGTTTGTATGATATGGGTATCAAATGAAAGGTGATAATGAGTATTTTAAAAGGGAGTGATCATTAGTTCTATAGGTGTTCGCCTTTTCGAGATATCGCCATAAAGGTGGACCAGGGGTCACTCTAGAATGCGTTTGTACGATATGAGAATCAAATCAAAGGTGTTAATGATTATTTAAAAGGGAGTGGGTCTTAGTTCTATAGGTGGGCGCCTTTTCGAGATATTGCCACAAAGCTGGACCAGGGGTGACCCTAGAATGTGTTTGTACAATATGGGTATCAAATGAAAGGTGTTAATGATTATTTAAAAGGGAGCAGGCCTTAGTTCTATAGGGGTGCGCGCTTTCGAGATATTTCCATAAAGGTGGACCAGGGGTGACCCTAGAATGTGTTTGTACGATGTGAGAATCAAATGAAAGGTGTTAATGAGTATTTTAAAAGGGAGTGGGCCTTAGTTCTATAGGCGGGCGCCTTTTCGAGATATTGCCATAAAGGTGGACCAGGGGGGACTCTCTGGAATGTGTTTGTATGATATGGGTATCAAATGAAAGGTGATAATGAGTATTTTAAAAGGGAGTGATCATTAGTTCTATAGGTGGACGCCTTTTCGAGATATCGCCATAAAGGTGGACCAGGGGTCACTCTATAATGCGTTTGTACGATATGAGAATCAAATGAAAGGTGTTAATGATTATTTAAAAGGGAGTGGGTCTTAGTTCTATAGGTGGGCGCCTTTTCGAGATATTGCCACAAAGCTGGACCAGGGGTGACTCTAGAATGTGTTTGTACAATATGGGTATCAAATGAAAGGTGTTAATGATTATTTAAAAGGGAGCGGGCCTTAGTTCTATAGGTGTGCGCGCTTTCGAGATATTTCCATAAAGGTGGACCAGGGGTGACCCTAGAATGTGTTTGTACGATATGAGAATCAAATGAAAGGTGTTAATGAGTATTTTAAAAGGGAGTGGGCCTTAGTTCTATACGTGGACTCCATTTCGGGATATCGCCATAAAGGTGAACCAGGGGTGACTCTAGAATGTGTTTGTACAATATGGGTATCAAATGAAAGGTGTTAATTATTATTTAAAAGGGGTGACTCTAGAATGTGTTTGTACGATATGAGAATCAAATAAAAGGTGCAAATGATTATTTAAAAGGGAGTGGGCCTTAGTTCTATAGGTGGGCGCCTTTTCAGGATATCGCCATAAAGATGGACCAGGGGGGACTCTAGAATGCCTTTGAAAGAAATGGGTATCAAATGAAAGGTGTTAATGAGTATTTTAAAAGGGAGTGGGCCTTATTCCTAGAGGTGGACGCCTTTTCGAGATATTGCCATAAAGGTGGACCAGGGGTGACTCTAGAATGTGTTTGTACGAATGGGTTTCAAATGAAAGGTGATAACGAGTATTTTAAGAGGGAGTAGGCCTTAGTTCTATACGTGGTCGCCTTTTCGAGATATTGCCATAAAGGTGGACCAGGGGTTACTCTAGAATGTGTTTGTACGATATGGGTATCATAGAAAGGTGTTAGTGGGTATTTTAAAAGGGAGTGGGCCTTAGTTCTATTGGTGAACGCCATTTCGGGATATCGCCATAAAGGTGGACCAGGGGTGACTCTAGAATGTGTTTGTACGATATGGGTATCAAATGAAAGGTGGTAATGAGTATTTTAAGAGCGAGTGGGCCTTAGTTCTATAGGTGGGCGCCTTTTCTAGATATTGCCATAAAGGTGGACCAGGGGTGACTCTAGAATGTGTTTGTACGATATGGGTATCATAGAAAGGTGTTAGTAAGTATTTTAAAAGGGAGTGGGCCTTAGTTCTATAGGTGAACGCCATTTCGGGATATCGCCATAAAGGTGGACCAGGGGTGACTCTAGAATGTGTTTGTACGATACGGGTATCAAATGAAAGGTGGTAATGAGTATTTTAAGAGCGAGTGGGCCTTAGTTCTACAGGTGGGCGCCTTTTCGAGATATCGCCATAAAGGTGGAACTAGGGGTGATTCTAGAAAGTGTTTGTACGATATGAGTATCAAATGAAAGGTGTTAATGATTATTTAAAAGCGAATGGGCCTTAGTTTTATAGGTGGACGCCATTTCGAGATATCGACATAAAGGTGGATCAGGGGTGTCTCTAGAATGTGTTTGTACGATATGGGTATCAAATGAAAGGTGGTAATGAGTATTTTAAGAGGGAGTAGGCCTTAGTTCTATACGTGGTCGCCTTTTCGAGATATTGCCATAAAGGTGGACCAGGGGTTACTCAAGAATGCGTTTGTACGATATGGGTATCATAGAAAGGTGTTAGTAAGTATTTTAAAAGGGAGTGGGCCTTAGTTCTATAGGTGAACGCCATTTCGGGATATCGCCATAAAGGTGGACCAGGGGCGACTCTAGAATGTGTTTGTACGATATGGGTATCAAATGAAAGGTGGTAATTGTATTTTAAGAGCGAGTGGGCCTAAGTTCTATAGGTGGGCACCTTTTCGAGATATTGCTATAAAGGTGGACCAGGGGTGACTCTAGAATGTGTTTGTACAATATGGGTATCAAATGAAAGTTGTTAATGGTTATTTAAAAGGGAGTGGGCCTTAGTTCTATAGGGTTGCCTTTTCGAGGTATTGCCATAAAGGTGGAACTAGGGGTGACTCTAGAAAGTGTTTGTACGATATGAGTATCAAATGAAAGGTGTTAATGATTATTTAAAAGCGAATGGGCCTTAGTTTTATAGGTGGACGCCATTTCGAGATATCGACATAAAGGTGGATCAGGGGTGTCTCTAGAATGTGTTTGTACGATATGGGTATCAAATGAAAGGTGGTAATGAGTATTTTAAGAGGGAGTGGCCCTTAGTTCTATAGGTGGTTGCCTTTTCGAGGTATTGCCATAAAGGTGGAACTAGGGGTGACTCTAGAAGGTGTTTGTACGATATGAGTATCAAATGAAAGGTGTTAATGATTATTTAAAAGGGAATGGGCCTTAGTTCTATAAGTGGGCGCCTTTTCGAGATATTGCCATAAAGATGGACCAGGGGTGACTCTAGAATGTGTTTGTACGATATGGCTATCAAATGAAAGGTGTTAATGAGTATTTTAAAAGGGGTTGGGCCATAGTTCTATAGGTGGACGCCTTTTCGACATATCGTCATAAAGGTGGCCTTTTCGAGGTATTGCCATAAAGGTGGAACTAGGGGTGACTCTAGAAAGTGTTTGTACGATATGAGTATCAAATGAGAGGTGTTAATGATTATTTAAAAGCGAATGGGCCTTAGTTTTATAGGTGGACGCCATTTCGAGATATCGACATAAAGGTGGATCAGGGGTGTCTCTAGAATGTGTTTGTACGATATGGGTATCAAATGAAAGGTGGTAATGAGTATTTTAAGAGGGAGTGGCCCTTAGTTCTATAGGTGGTTGCCTTTTCGAGGTATTGCCATAAAGGTGGAACTAGGGGTGACTCTAGAAGGTGTTTGTACGATATGAGTATCAAATGAAAGGTGTTAATGATTATTTAAAAGGGAATGGGCCTTAGTTCTATAAGTGGGCGCCTTTTCGAGATATTGCCATAAAGATGGACCAGGGGTGACTCTAGAATATGTTTGTACGATATGGCTATCAAATGAAAGGTGTTAATGAGTATTTTAAAAGGGGTTGGGCCATAGTTCTATAGGTGGACGCCTTTTCGACATATCGTCATAAAGGTGGACCAGGGGTGACTCTAGAATGCATTTGTAAGACATGGGTATCAAATGAAAGGTGTTAATGAGTATTTTAAAAGGGAGTGTGCCTTAGTTCTATGGGTGGAAGCCTTTTCGAGATTTTACCATAAAGGTGGACCAGGGGTGACTCTAGAATGTGTTTGCACGCTATGGGTATCAAATGAAAGGTGGTAATGAGTATTTTAAAATGGAGTGGGCCTTAATTCTGTAGGTGAACGCCTTTTCGAGATATTGCCATAAAGGTGGACAACGGGTGACTCTAGAATGTGTTTGTGCGATATGGGTATCAAATGAAAGGTGATAATGAGTATTTTAAAAGGGATTGACCCTTAGTTCTATAGGTGGACGCCTTTTCGATATATCGCCATAAAGGTGGTCCAGGGGTGTCTCTAGAATGCGTTTGTACTATACGGGTATCAAATGAAAGGTGTTAATGATTCTTTAAAAGGGAGTGGGCCTTAGTTCCATAGGTGGGCCCTTTTCGAGATATTGCCATAAAGGTGGACCAGGGGTGACTCTAGAATGTGTTTGTACGATATGGGTATTAAACAAAAGGTGATAATGAGTATTTTAAGAGGAAGTGGGACTTAGTTCTATAGGTGGGCGCCTTTTCGAGATATTGCCATAAAGGTGGACCAGGGGTGACTCTAGAATGTCTTTGTACGATATGGGTATCAAATGAAAGGTGCTAATGATTTTTTAAAAGGGAGTGGGCCTTGGTTCTATGGGGGGCGCCTTTTCGAGATATTGCCATAAAGGTGGACCAGGGGTGACTCTAGTATCTGTTTGTAAAATATGGGTATCAAATGAAAGGTACTAATGAGTATTTTAAAAGGGAGTGGGCTTTAGTTCTATAGGTGGATGCCATTTCGGTAAATAGCCATAAGGTGGAGCAGGGGTGACTTTAGAATGCGTTTGCAAGTCATGGGTATCAAATGAAAGGTGTTAATGAGTATTCTAAAAGGGAGTGGGCCTTAGTTCTATAGGTGGGCGCCATTTCGGGATATCGCCACAAATGTGGACCAGGGGTGACTCTAGAATGTGTTTGTACCATACGGGTATCAAATGAAAGGTGGTAATGAGTATTTTAAGAGCGAGTGAGCCTTAGTTCTATAGGTGGGCGCCTTTTCGAGATATTGCCATAAAGGTGGACCAGGGGTGACTCTAGAATGTGTTTGTACAATATGTGTATCAAATGAAAGGTGTTAATGATTATTTAAAAGAGAGTGGGCCTTAGTTCTATAGGTGGGCGCCTTTTCAGGATATCGCCATAAAGATGGACCAGGGGGGACTCTAGATTGCCTTTGAAAGAAATGGGTATCAAATGAAAGGTGTTAATGAGTATTTTAAAAGAGAGTGGGCCTTATTCCTAGAGGTGGACGCCTTTTCGAGATATTGCCATAAAGGTGGACCAGGGGTGACTCTAGAATGTGTTTGTACGAATGGGTTTCAAATGAAAGGTGATAACGAGTATTTTAAGAGGGAGTAGGCCTTAGTTCTATACGTGGTCGCCTTTTCGAGATATTGCCATAAAGGTGGACCAGGGGTTACTCTAGAATGTGTTTGTATGATATGGGTATCATAGAAAGGTGTTAGTGGGTATTTTAAAAGGGAGTGGGCCTTAGTTCTATTGGTGAACGCCATTTCGGGATATCGCCATAAAGGTGGACCAGGGGTGATCCTAGAATGTGTTTGTGCGATATGGGTATCAAATGAAAGGTGGTAATGAGTATTTTAAGAGCGAGTGGGCCTTAGTTCTATAGGTGGGCGCCTTTTCGAGATATTGCCATAAAGGTGGACCAGTGGTGACTCTAGAATGAGTTTGTACAATATGGGTATCAAATGAAAGTTGTTAATTTTTATTTAAAAGGGAGTGGGCTTTAGTTCTATAGGTGGGCGCCTTTTCGGGATATCGCCATAAAGGTGGACAAGGGGTGACTCTAGAATGTGTTTGTACGATATGGGTATCATAGAAAGGTGTTAGTAAGTATTTTAAAAGGGAGTGGGCCTTAGTTCTATAGGTGAACGCCATTTCGGGATATCGCCATAAAGGTGGACCAGGGTGACTCTAGAATGTGTTTGTACGATACGGGTATCAAATGAAAGGTGGTAATGAGTATTTTAAGAGCGAGTGGGCCTTAGTTCTACAAGTGGGCGCCTTTTCGAGATATCGCCATAAAGGTGGAACTAGGGGTGACTCTAGAAAATGTTTGTACGATATGAGTATCAAATGAAAGGTGTTAATGATTATTTAAAAGCGAATGGGCCTTAGTTTTATAGGTGGACGCCATTTCGAGATATCGACATAAAGGTGGATCAGGGGTGCCTCTAGAGTGTGTTTGTACGATATGGGTATCAAATGAAAGGTGGTAATGAGTATTTTAAGAGGGAGTAGGCCTTAGTTCTATACGTGGTCGCCTTTTCGAGATATTGCCATAAAGGTGGACCAGGGGTTACTCTAGAATGTGTTTGTACGATATGGGTATCATAGAAAGGTGTTAGTAAGTATTTTAAAAGGGAGTGGGCCTTAGTTCTATAGGTGAACGCCATTTCGGGATATCGCCATAAAGGTGGACCAGGGGTGACTCTAGAATGTGTTTGTACGATATGGGTATCAAATGAAAGGTGGTAATGAGTATTTTAAGAGCGAGTGGACCTTAGTTCTACAGGTGGGCGCCTTTTCGAGATATCGCCATAAAGGTGGAACTAGGGGTGACTCTAGAAAGTGTTTGTACGATATGAGTATCAAATGAAAGGTGTTAATGATTATTTAAAAGCGAATGGGCCTTAGTTTTATAGGTGGACGCCATTTCGAGATATCGACATAAAGGTGGATCAGGGGTGTCTCTAGAATGTGTTTGTACGATATGGGTATCAAATGAAAGGTGGTAATGAGTATTTTAAGAGGGAGTAGGCCTTAGTTCTATACGTGGTCGCCTTTTCGAGATATTGCCATAAAGGCGGACCAGGGGTTACTCTAGAATGTGTTTGTAAGATATGGGTATCATAGAAAGGTGTTAGTAAGTATTTTAAAAGGGAGTGGGCCTTAGTTCTATAGGTGAACGCCATTTCGGGATATCGCCATAAAGGTGGACCAGGGGTGACTCTAGAATTTGTTTTACGATATGGGTATCAAATGAAAGGTGGTAATGAGTATTCTAAGAGGGAGTAGGCCTTAGTTCTATACGTGGTCGCCTTTTCGAGATATTGCCATAAAGGCGGACCAGGGGTTACTCTAGAATGTGTTTGTACGATATGGGTATCATAGAAAGGTGTTAGTAAGTATTTTAAAAGGGAGTGGGCCTTAGTTCTATAGGTGGACGCCACTTCGGGATATCGCCATAAAGGCGGCCAGGGGTGACTCTAGAATGTGTTTGTACAATATGTGTATCAAATGAAAGGTGTTAATGATTATTTAAAAGAGAGTGGGCCTTAGTTCTATAGGTGGGCGCCTTTTCAGGATATCGCCATAAAGATGGACCAGTGGGGACTCTAAAATGCCTTTGAAAGAAATGGGTATCAAATGAAAGGTGTTAATGATTATTTTAAAAGGGGTTGGGCCATAGTTCTATAGGTGGACACCTTTTCGACATATCGTCATAAAGGTGGACCAGGGGTGACTCTAGAATGCATTTGTAAGATATGGGTATCAAATGAAAGGTGTTAATGAGTATTTTAAAAGGGAGTGTGCCTTAGTTCTATAGGTGGGCGCCTTTTCAGGATATCGCCATAAAGATGGACCAGTGGGGACTCTAGAATGCCTTTGAAAGAAATGGGTATCAAATGAAAGGTGATAATGAGTATTTTAAAAGGGATTGACCCTTAGTTCTATAGGCGGACGCCTTTTCGATATATCGCCATAAAGGTGGTCCAGGGGTGACTCTAGAATGCGTTTGTACTATACGGGTATCAAATGAAAGGTGTTAATGATTATTTAAAAGGGAGTGGGCCTTTGTTCTATAGGTGGAAGCCTTTTCGAGATATTGCCATAAAGGTGGACCATGGGTGAATCTAGAATGCATTTGTACGATATGGGTATCAAATGAAAGGTGTTAATGATTATTTAAAAGGGAGTGGGCCTTAGTTCTATAGGTGGGCGCCTTTTCGAGATATTGCCATAAAGGTTGACCATGGGTGACTCTAGAATGTGCTTGTACGATATGGGTATTAAATGAAAGGTGATAATGAGTATTTTAAGAGGAAGTTGGACTAAGTTCTATAGGTGTGCGCCTTTTCGAGATATTGCCATAAAGGTGGACCAGGGGTGACTCTAGAATGTCTTTGTACGATATGGGTATCAAATGAAAGGTGCTAATAATTATTTAAAAGGGAGTGGGCCTTGGTTCTTTGGGGGGCGCCTTTTCGAGATATTGCCATAAAGGTGGACCAGGGGTGACTCTAGTATCTGTTTGTAAAATATGGGTATCAAATGAAAGGTACTAATGAGTATTTTAAAAGGGAGTGGGCTTTAGTTCTATAGGTGGATGCCATTTCGGTAAATAGCCATAAGGTGGAGCAGGGGTGACTTTAGAATGCGTTTGCAAGACATGGGTACCAAATGAAAGGTGTTAATGAGTATTTTAAAGGGGAGTGGGCCTTAGTTTTATAGGTGGACGCCTTTTCGAGATATTGCCATAAAGGTGGACCGGGGGTGAATCTAGAATGCGGTTTTACGATATGGGTATCAAATGAAAAGTGTTAATGATTATTTAAAAGGGAGTGGGCCTTAGTTCTATAGGTGGGCGCCTTTTCGAGATATTGCCATAAAGGTGGACCAGGGGTAACTCTAGAATGTGTTTGTACGATATGGGTAATAAATGAAAGGTGATAATGAGTATTTTAAGAGGAAGTGGGACTTAGTTCTATAGGTGCGCGCCTTTTCGAGATATTGCCATAAAGGTGGACCAGGGGTGACTCTAGAATGTGTTTGTACGATATGGGTATTAAATGAAAGGTGATAATGAGTATTTTAAGAGGAAGTGGGACTTAGTTTTATAGGTGGGCGCCTTTTCGAGATATCGCCATAAAGGTGGTCCAGGGGTGACTCTAGAATGCGTTTGTACGATACGGGTATCAAATGAAAGGTGTTAATGATTATTTAAAAGGGAGTGAGCGTTAGTTCTATAGGTGGGCGCCTTTTCGAGATATTGCCATAAAGGTGGACCAGGGGTGACTCTAGAATGTGTTTATACGATATGGGTATTAAATGAAAGGTGATAATGAGTATTATAAGAGGAAGTGGGACTTAGTCCTATAGGTGGGCGCCTTTTCGGGATATCGCCATAAAAGTGGTCCAAGGGTGACTCTAGAATGCGTTTGTACGATACGGGTATCAAATGAAAGGTGTTAATGATTGTTTAAAAGGGAGTAGGCCTTAGTTCTATAGGTGGGCGCCTTTTCGAGATATTGCCACAAAGGTGGACCAGGGGTGACTCTAGAATATCTTTGTACGATATGGGTATCAAATGAAAGGTGCTAATGATTATTTAAAAGGGAGTGGGCCTTGGTTCTATAGGCGGGCGCCTTTTCGAGATATTGCCATAAAGGTGGACCAGGGGTGACTCTATAATGTCTTTGTACGATATGGGTATCAAATAAAAGGTGCTAATGATTAATTAAAAGGGATAGGACCTTGGTTCTATAGGTGGGCGCCTTTTCGAGATATTGCCACAAAGGTGGACCAGGGGTGACTCTAGAATGCATTTGTAAGATATGGGTATCAAATGAAATGTGTTAATGATTATTTTAAAAGGGAGTGGGCCTTAGTCCTATAGGTGGACGCCTTTTCGAGATATTGCCATAAAGGTGGACCAGGGGTGACTCTAGAATTTGTTTGCACGCTATGGGTATCAAATGAAAGGTGGTAATGAGTATTTTAAAATGGAGTGGGCCTTGATTCTGTAGGTGGACACCTTTTCGAGGTATTGCCATAAAGGTGGACAGCGGGTGACTCTAGAATGTGTTTGTGCGATATGGGTATCAAATGAAAGGTGATAATGAGTATTTTAAAAGGGATTGACCCTTAGTTCTATAGGTGGACGCCTATTCGATATATCGCCATAAAGGTGGTCCAGGGGTGACTCTAGAATGCGTTTGTACTACACGGGTATCAAATGAAAGGTGTTAATGATTATTTACAAGGGAGTGGGCCTTAGTTCTATAGGTGGACGCCTTTTCGAGATATTGCCATAAAGGTGGACCAGGGGTGAATCTAGAATGCGTTTGGTGTGTTAATGATTATTTAAAAGGGAGTGGGCCTTAGTTCTATAGGTGGGCGCCTTTTCGAGATATTGCCATAAAGGTGGACCAGGGGTGACTCTAGAATGTGTTTGTACGATATGGGTATCAAATGAAAGGTGTTAATGAGTATATTAAAAGGGAGTGGGCCTTAGTTCTATAGGTGGACGCCACTTCGGTATATCGCCATAAAAGCGGTCAGGGGTGACTCTCGAACGTGTTTATACAATATGGGTATCAAATGAAAGGTACTATTGAGTATTTTAAAAGGGAGTGGGCTTTAGTTCTATAGGTGGATGCCATTTCGGTAAATCGCCATAAGGTGGAGCAGGGGTGACTTTGGAATGCGTTTGCAAGACATGGGTATCAAATGAAAGGTGTTAATGAGTATTTTAAAAGGGAGTGGGCCTTAGTTTTATAGGTGGACGCCATTTCGGGATATCGCCATAAAGGTGGACCAGGGGTGACTCTAGAATGTGTTTGTACGATATGGGTATCAAATGAAAGGTGGTAATGAGTATTTTAAGAGGGAGTGGGCCTTAGTTCTATAGGTGGTTGCCTTTTCGAGGTATTGTCATAAAGGTGGAACTAGGGGTGACTCTAGAAGGTGTTTGTACGATATGAGTATCAAATGAAAGGTGTTAATGGTTATTTAAAAGCGAATGGGCCTTAGTTTTATAGGTGGACGCCATTTCGAGATATCGACATAAAGGTGGATCAGTGGTGTCTCTAGAATGTGTTTGTACGATATGGGTATCAAATGAAAGGTGGTAATGAGTATTTTAAGAGGGAGTGGCCTTTAGTTCTATAGGTGGTTGCCTTTTCGAGGTATTGCCATAAAGGTGGAACTAGGGTTGACTCTAGAAGGTGTTTGTACGATATGAGTATCAAATGAAAGGTGTTAATGATTATTTAAAAGGGAATGGGCCTTAGTTCTATAAGTGGGCGCCTTTTCGAGATATTGCCATAAAGGTGGACCAGGGGTGACTCTAGAATGTGTTTGTACGATATGGCTATCAAATGAAAGGTGTTAATGAGTATTTTAAAAGGGGTTGGGCTATAGTTCTATAGGTGGACGCCTTTTCGACATATCGTCATAAAGGTGGACCAGGGGTGACTCTAGAATGAATTTTTAAGATATGGGTATCAAATGAAAGGTGTTAATGGGTATTTTAAAACGGAGTGTGCCCTAGTTCTATGGGTGGACGCCTTTTCGAGATATTACCATAAAGGTGGACCAGGGGTGACTCTAGAATGTGTTTGCACGCTATGGGTATCAAATGAAAGGTGGTAATAAGTATTTTAAAATGGAGTGTGCCTTAATTCTGTTGGTGGACGCCTTTTCGAGATATTGCCATAAAGGTGGACAACGGGTGACTCTAGAATGTGTTTGTGCGATATGGGTATCAAATGAAAGGTGATATTGAGTATTTTAAAAGGGATTTACCCTTAGTTCTATAGGTGGACGACTTTTCGATATATCGCCATAAAGGTGGTCCAGGGGTGACTCTAGAATGCGTTTGTACTATACGGGTATCAAATGAAAGGTGCTAATTATTATTTAAAAGGGAGTGGGCCTTAGTTCTATAGGTGGAAGCCTTTTCGAGATATTGCCATAAAGGTGGACCAGGGGTGAATCTAGAATGCGTTTGTACGATATGGGTATCAAATGAAAGGTGCTAATGATTATTTAAAAGGAAGTGGGCCTTGGTTCTATAGGCGGGCGCCTTTTCGAGATATTGCCATAAAGGTGGACCAGGGGTGGTTCTAGGATGTGTTTGTAAAATATGGGTATCAAATGAATGGTACTAATGAGTATTTTAAAAGGGAGTTCTATAGGTGGATGCCATTTCGGTAAATAGCCATAAGGTGGAGCAGGGGTGTCTTTGGAATGCGTTTGCAAGACATGGGTATCAAATGAAAGGTGTTAATGAGTATTTTAAAAGGGAGTGGGCCTTAGTTTTATAGGTGGACGCCATTTCGGGATATCGCCATAAAGGTGGACCAGGAGTGACTCTAGAATGTCTTTGTACGATATGGGTATCAAATGAAAGGTGCTAATGATTATTTCATTTCATTATTTAAAAGGGAGTGGGCCTTGGTTCTATAGGTGGGCGCCTTTTCGAGATATTGCCATAAAGGTGGACCAGGAGTGACTCTAGAATGTCTTTGTACGATATGGGTATCAAATGAAAGGTGCTAATTATTATTTAAAAGGGATAGGACCTTGGTTCTATAGGCGGGCGCCTTTTCGAGATATTGACATAAAGGTGGACCAGGGGTGACTCTAGAATATCTTTGTACGATATGGGTATCAAATGAAAGGTGCTAATTATTATTTAAAAGGGAGTGGGCCTTGGTTCTATAGGTGGGCGCCTTTTCGAGATATTGCCATAAAGGTGGACCAGGGGTGACTCTAGAATGTGTTTGTACTATATGGGTATCAAATGAAAGGTACTAATGAGTATTTTAAAAGGGAGTGGGCTTTAGTTCTATAGGTGGATGCCATTTCGGTAAATCGCCATAAGGTGGTGCAGGGGTGACTTTAGAATGCGTTTGCAAGACATGGGTATCAAATGAAAGGTGTTAATGAGTATTTTAAAAGGTAGTGGGCCTTAGTTTTATAGGTGGACGCCATTTCGGAATATCGCCATAAAGGTGGACCAGGGGTGACTCTAGAATGTGTTTGTACGATATGGGTATCAAATGAAAGGTGGTAATGAGTATTTTAAAAGGGAGTGGTCCTTAGTCCTATAGGTGGGCGCCTTTTCGAGATATTGCCACAAAGGTGGACCAGGGGTGACTCTAGAATGCATTTGTAAGATATGGGTATCAAATGAAATGTGTTAATGCGTATTTTAAAAGGGAGTGGGCCTTAGTTCTATAGGTGGACGCCTTTTCGAGATATCGCCATAAAGGTGGACCAGGGGTGACTCTAGAGTATTTTTACACGATAGGGGTATCCAATGAAAGATGATAATGAGTATTTAAAGAAGGAGTGGGCCTTAGTTCTTTAGGTGGACGCCTTTTCGAGATATTGCCATAAAGGTGGACCAGGGGTGATTCTAGAATGTGTTTGAACGATATGGATATCAAATGAAAGTTGATAAGGAGTATTTAAAGAGGGAGTGGGCCTTAGTTCTACAGGTGGGCGCCTTTTCGATATATTGCCATAAAGGTGGACCAGGGGTGACTCTAGAATGTGTTTGAACGATATGGGTATCAAATGAAAGGTGTTAATGAGTATTTGAAAAGGGAGTGGGCCTTAGTTTTATAGGTGGACGTCATTTCGAGATATCGCCATAAAGGTGGACCATGGGTGTCTCTAGAATGTGTTTGTACGATATGGGTATTAAATTAAAGGTGGTAATGAGTATTTTAAAAGGGAGTGGGCCTCAGTTCTATAGGTGGACGCCTTTTCGAGATGTTGCTATAAAGGTGGACCAGGGGTGACTCTACAATGTGTTTGTACGATATGGGTATCAAATGAAAGGTGTTAGTGATTATTTAAAAGGGAGTGGGCCTTAGTTCTATAGGTGGGCGCCTTTTCGAGATATGGCCATAAAGGTTGACCAGGGGTGACTCTAGAACGTGTTTGTACGATATGGGTATCAAATGACAGGCGTTAATGAGTATTTTAAAAGGGAGTGGGCCTTAGTTCTATAGGTGGACGCCTTTTCGAGATATCGCCATAAAGGTGGACCAGGGGTGACTCTAGAGTATTTTTGCACGATAAGGGTATCCAATGAAAGATGATAATGAGTATTTAAAGAAGGAGTGGGCCTTAGTTCTATAGGTGGACGCCTTTTCGAGATATCGCCATAAAGGTGGACCATGGGTGTCTCTAGAATGTGTTTGTACGATATGGGTATTAAATTAAAGGTGGTAATGAGTATTTTAAAAGGGAGTGGGCCTCAGTTCTATAGGTGGACGCCTTTTCGAGATGTTGCCATAAAGGTGGACCAGGGGTGACTCTAGAATATTTTTGCACGATATGGGTATCAAATGAAAGGTGATAATGAGTATTTAAAGAGGCAGTGGGCCTTAGTTCTATAGGTGGACGCCTTTTCGAGATATTGCCATAAAGGTGGACCAGGGGTGACTCTAGAGTATTTTTGCACGATAAGGGTATCCAATGAAAGATGATAATGAGTATTTAAAGAAGGAGTGGGCCTTAGTTCTATAGGTGGACGCCTTTTCGAGATATTGCCATAAAGGTGGACCAGGGGTGACTCTAGAGTATTTTTGCACGATAAGGGTATCCAATGAAAGATGATAATGAGTATTTAAAGAAGGAGTGGGCCTTAGTTCTATAGGTGGACGCCTTTTCGAGATATTGCAATAAATGTGGACCAGGGGTGACTCTAGAATTTGTTTTACGATATGGGTATCAAATGAAAGGTGGTAATGAGTATTCTAAGAGGGAGTAGGCCTTAGTTCTATACGTGGTCGCCTTTTCGAGATATTGCCATAAAGGCGGACCAGGGGTTACTCTAGAATGTGTTTGTACGATATGGGTATCATAGAAAGGTGTTAGTAAGTATTTTAAAAGGGAGTGGGCCTTAGTTCTATAGGTGGACGCCACTTCGGGATATCGCCATAAAGGCGGCCAGGGGTGACTCTAGATTGTGTTTGTACAATATGTGTATCAAATGAAAGGTGTTAATGATTATTTAAAAGAGAGTGGGCCTTAGTTCTATAGGTGGGCGCCTTTTCAGGATATCGCCATAAAGATGGACCAGTGGGGACTCTAAAATGCCTTTGAAAGAAATGGGTATCAAATGAAAGGTGTTAATGATTATTTTAAAAGGGGTTGGGCCATAGTTCTATAGGTGGACACCTTTTCGACATATCGTCATAAAGGTGGACCAGGGGTGACTCTAGAATGCATTTGTAAGATATGGGTATCAAATGAAAGGTGTTAATGAGTATTTTAAAAGGGAGTGTGCCTTAGTTCTATAGGTGGGCGCCTTTTCAGGATATCGCCATAAAGATGGACCAGTGGGGACTCTAGAATGCCTTTGAAAGAAATGGGTATCAAATGAAAGGTGATAATGAGTATTTTAAAAGGGATTGACCCTTAGTTCTATAGGCGGACGCCTTTTCGATATATCGCCATAAAGGTGGTCCAGGGGTGACTCTAGAATGCGTTTGTACTATACGGGTATCAAATGAAAGGTGTTAATGATTATTTAAAAGGGAGTGGGCCTTTGTTCTATAGGTGGAAGCCTTTTCGAGATATTGCCATAAAGGTGGACCATGGGTGAATCTAGAATGCATTTGTACGATATGGGTATCAAATGAAAGGTGTTAATGATTATTTAAAAGGGAGTGGGCCTTAGTTCTATAGGTGGGCGCCTTTTCGAGATATTGCCATAAAGGTTGACCATGGGTGACTCTAGAATGTGCTTGTACGATATGGGTATTAAATGAAAGGTGATAATGAGTATTTTAAGAGGAAGTTGGACTAAGTTCTATAGGTGTGCGCCTTTTCGAGATATTGCCATAAAGGTGGACCAGGGGTGACTCTAGAATGTCTTTGTACGATATGGGTATCAAATGAAAGGTGCTAATAATTATTTAAAAGGGAGTGGGCCTTGGTTCTTTGGGGGGCGCCTTTTCGAGATATTGCCATAAAGGTGGACCAGGGGTGACTCTAGTATCTGTTTGTAAAATATGGGTATCAAATGAAAGGTACTAATGAGTATTTTAAAAGGGAGTGGGCTTTAGTTCTATAGGTGGATGCCATTTCGGTAAATAGCCATAAGGTGGAGCAGGGGTGACTTTAGAATGCGTTTGCAAGACATGGGTACCAAATGAAAGGTGTTAATGAGTATTTTAAAGGGGAGTGGGCCTTAGTTTTATAGGTGGACGCCTTTTCGAGATATTGCCATAAAGGTGGACCGGGGGTGAATCTAGAATGCGGTTTTACGATATGGGTATCAAATGAAAAGTGTTAATGATTATTTAAAAGGGAGTGGGCCTTAGTTCTATAGGTGGGCGCCTTTTCGAGATATTGCCATAAAGGTGGACCAGGGGTAACTCTAGAATGTGTTTGTACGATATGGGTAATAAATGAAAGGTGATAATGAGTATTTTAAGAGGAAGTGGGACTTAGTTCTATAGGTGCGCGCCTTTTCGAGATATTGCCATAAAGGTGGACCAGGGGTGACTCTAGAATGTGTTTGTACGATATGGGTATTAAATGAAAGGTGATAATGAGTATTTTAAGAGGAAGTGGGACTTAGTTTTATAGGTGGGCGCCTTTTCGAGATATCGCCATAAAGGTGGTCCAGGGGTGACTCTAGAATGCGTTTGTACGATACGGGTATCAAATGAAAGGTGTTAATGATTATTTAAAAGGGAGTGAGCGTTAGTTCTATAGGTGGGCGCCTTTTCGAGATATTGCCATAAAGGTGGACCAGGGGTGACTCTAGAATGTGTTTATACGATATGGGTATTAAATGAAAGGTGATAATGAGTATTATAAGAGGAAGTGGGACTTAGTCCTATAGGTGGGCGCCTTTTCGGGATATCGCCATAAAAGTGGTCCAAGGGTGACTCTAGAATGCGTTTGTACGATACGGGTATCAAATGAAAGGTGTTAATGATTGTTTAAAAGGGAGTAGGCCTTAGTTCTATAGGTGGGCGCCTTTTCGAGATATTGCCACAAAGGTGGACCAGGGGTGACTCTAGAATATCTTTGTACGATATGGGTATCAAATGAAAGGTGCTAATGATTATTTAAAAGGGAGTGGGCCTTGGTTCTATAGGCGGGCGCCTTTTCGAGATATTGCCATAAAGGTGGACCAGGGGTGACTCTATAATGTCTTTGTACGATATGGGTATCAAATAAAAGGTGCTAATGATTAATTAAAAGGGATAGGACCTTGGTTCTATAGGTGGGCGCCTTTTCGAGATATTGCCACAAAGGTGGACCAGGGGTGACTCTAGAATGCATTTGTAAGATATGGGTATCAAATGAAATGTGTTAATGATTATTTTAAAAGGGAGTGGGCCTTAGTCCTATAGGTGGACGCCTTTTCGAGATATTGCCATAAAGGTGGACCAGGGGTGACTCTAGAATTTGTTTGCACGCTATGGGTATCAAATGAAAGGTGGTAATGAGTATTTTAAAATGGAGTGGGCCTTGATTCTGTAGGTGGACACCTTTTCGAGGTATTGCCATAAAGGTGGACAGCGGGTGACTCTAGAATGTGTTTGTGCGATATGGGTATCAAATGAAAGGTGATAATGAGTATTTTAAAAGGGATTGACCCTTAGTTCTATAGGTGGACGCCTATTCGATATATCGCCATAAAGGTGGTCCAGGGGTGACTCTAGAATGCGTTTGTACTACACGGGTATCAAATGAAAGGTGTTAATGATTATTTACAAGGGAGTGGGCCTTAGTTCTATAGGTGGACGCCTTTTCGAGATATTGCCATAAAGGTGGACCAGGGGTGAATCTAGAATGCGTTTGGTGTGTTAATGATTATTTAAAAGGGAGTGGGCCTTAGTTCTATAGGTGGGCGCCTTTTCGAGATATTGCCATAAAGGTGGACCAGGGGTGACTCTAGAATGTGTTTGTACGATATGGGTATCAAATGAAAGGTGTTAATGAGTATATTAAAAGGGAGTGGGCCTTAGTTCTATAGGTGGACGCCACTTCGGTATATCGCCATAAAAGCGGTCAGGGGTGACTCTCGAACGTGTTTATACAATATGGGTATCAAATGAAAGGTACTATTGAGTATTTTAAAAGGGAGTGGGCTTTAGTTCTATAGGTGGATGCCATTTCGGTAAATCGCCATAAGGTGGAGCAGGGGTGACTTTGGAATGCGTTTGCAAGACATGGGTATCAAATGAAAGGTGTTAATGAGTATTTTAAAAGGGAGTGGGCCTTAGTTTTATAGGTGGACGCCATTTCGGGATATCGCCATAAAGGTGGACCAGGGGTGACTCTAGAATGTGTTTGTACGATATGGGTATCAAATGAAAGGTGGTAATGAGTATTTTAAGAGGGAGTGGGCCTTAGTTCTATAGGTGGTTGCCTTTTCGAGGTATTGTCATAAAGGTGGAACTAGGGGTGACTCTAGAAGGTGTTTGTACGATATGAGTATCAAATGAAAGGTGTTAATGGTTATTTAAAAGCGAATGGGCCTTAGTTTTATAGGTGGACGCCATTTCGAGATATCGACATAAAGGTGGATCAGTGGTGTCTCTAGAATGTGTTTGTACGATATGGGTATCAAATGAAAGGTGGTAATGAGTATTTTAAGAGGGAGTGGCCTTTAGTTCTATAGGTGGTTGCCTTTTCGAGGTATTGCCATAAAGGTGGAACTAGGGTTGACTCTAGAAGGTGTTTGTACGATATGAGTATCAAATGAAAGGTGTTAATGATTATTTAAAAGGGAATGGGCCTTAGTTCTATAAGTGGGCGCCTTTTCGAGATATTGCCATAAAGGTGGACCAGGGGTGACTCTAGAATGTGTTTGTACGATATGGCTATCAAATGAAAGGTGTTAATGAGTATTTTAAAAGGGGTTGGGCTATAGTTCTATAGGTGGACGCCTTTTCGACATATCGTCATAAAGGTGGACCAGGGGTGACTCTAGAATGAATTTTTAAGATATGGGTATCAAATGAAAGGTGTTAATGGGTATTTTAAAACGGAGTGTGCCCTAGTTCTATGGGTGGACGCCTTTTCGAGATATTACCATAAAGGTGGACCAGGGGTGACTCTAGAATGTGTTTGCACGCTATGGGTATCAAATGAAAGGTGGTAATAAGTATTTTAAAATGGAGTGTGCCTTAATTCTGTTGGTGGACGCCTTTTCGAGATATTGCCATAAAGGTGGACAACGGGTGACTCTAGAATGTGTTTGTGCGATATGGGTATCAAATGAAAGGTGATATTGAGTATTTTAAAAGGGATTTACCCTTAGTTCTATAGGTGGACGACTTTTCGATATATCGCCATAAAGGTGGTCCAGGGGTGACTCTAGAATGCGTTTGTACTATACGGGTATCAAATGAAAGGTGTTAATTATTATTTAAAAGGGAGTGGGCCTTAGTTCTATAGGTGGAAGCCTTTTCGAGATATTGCCATAAAGGTGGACCAGGGGTGAATCTAGAATGCGTTTGTACGATATGGGTATCAAATGAAAGGTGCTAATGATTATTTAAAAGGAAGTGGGCCTTGGTTCTATAGGCGGGCGCCTTTTCGAGATATTGCCATAAAGGTGGACCAGGGGTGGTTCTAGGATGTGTTTGTAAAATATGGGTATCAAATGAATGGTACTAATGAGTATTTTAAAAGGGAGTTCTATAGGTGGATGCCATTTCGGTAAATAGCCATAAGGTGGAGCAGGGGTGTCTTTGGAATGCGTTTGCAAGACATGGGTATCAAATGAAAGGTGTTAATGAGTATTTTAAAAGGGAGTGGGCCTTAGTTTTATAGGTGGACGCCATTTCGGGATATCGCCATAAAGGTGGACCAGGAGTGACTCTAGAATGTCTTTGTACGATATGGGTATCAAATGAAAGGTGCTAATGATTATTTCATTTCATTATTTAAAAGGGAGTGGGCCTTGGTTCTATAGGTGGGCGCCTTTTCGAGATATTGCCATAAAGGTGGACCAGGAGTGACTCTAGAATGTCTTTGTACGATATGGGTATCAAATGAAAGGTGCTAATTATTATTTAAAAGGGATAGGACCTTGGTTCTATAGGCGGGCGCCTTTTCGAGATATTGACATAAAGGTGGACCAGGGGTGACTCTAGAATATCTTTGTACGATATGGGTATCAAATGAAAGGTGCTAATTATTATTTAAAAGGGAGTGGGCCTTGGTTCTATAGGTGGGCGCCTTTTCGAGATATTGCCATAAAGGTGGACCAGGGGTGACTCTAGAATGTGTTTGTACTATATGGGTATCAAATGAAAGGTACTAATGAGTATTTTAAAAGGGAGTGGGCTTTAGTTCTATAGGTGGATGCCATTTCGGTAAATCGCCATAAGGTGGTGCAGGGGTGACTTTAGAATGCGTTTGCAAGACATGGGTATCAAATGAAAGGTGTTAATGAGTATTTTAAAAGGTAGTGGGCCTTAGTTTTATAGGTGGACGCCATTTCGGGATATCGCCATAAAGGTGGACCAGGGGTGACTCTAGAATGTGTTTGTACGATATGGGTATCAAATGAAAGGTGGTAATGAGTATTTTAAAAGGGAGTGGTCCTTAGTCCTATAGGTGGGCGCCTTTTCGAGATATTGCCACAAAGGTGGACCAGGGGTGACTCTAGAATGCATTTGTAAGATATGGGTATCAAATGAAATGTGTTAATGCGTATTTTAAAAGGGAGTGGGCCTTAGTTCTATAGGTGGACGCCTTTTCGAGATATCGCCATAAAGGTGGACCAGGGGTGACTCTAGAGTATTTTTACACGATAGGGGTATCCAATGAAAGATGATAATGAGTATTTAAAGAAGGAGTGGGCCTTAGTTCTTTAGGTGGACGCCTTTTCGAGATATTGCCATAAAGGTGGACCAGGGGTGATTCTAGAATGTGTTTGAACGATATGGATATCAAATGAAAGTTGATAAGGAGTATTTAAAGAGGGAGTGGGCCTTAGTTCTACAGGTGGGCGCCTTTTCGATATATTGCCATAAAGGTGGACCAGGGGTGACTCTAGAATGTGTTTGAACGATATGGGTATCAAATGAAAGGTGTTAATGAGTATTTGAAAAGGGAGTGGGCCTTAGTTTTATAGGTGGACGTCATTTCGAGATATCGCCATAAAGGTGGACCATGGGTGTCTCTAGAATGTGTTTGTACGATATGGGTATTAAATTAAAGGTGGTAATGAGTATTTTAAAAGGGAGTGGGCCTCAGTTCTATAGGTGGACGCCTTTTCGAGATGTTGCTATAAAGGTGGACCAGGGGTGACTCTACAATGTGTTTGTACGATATGGGTATCAAATGAAAGGTGTTAGTGATTATTTAAAAGGGAGTGGGCCTTAGTTCTATAGGTGGGCGCCTTTTCGAGATATGGCCATAAAGGTTGACCAGGGGTGACTCTAGAACGTGTTTGTACGATATGGGTATCAAATGACAGGCGTTAATGAGTATTTTAAAAGGGAGTGGGCCTTAGTTCTATAGGTGGACGCCTTTTCGAGATATCGCCATAAAGGTGGACCAGGGGTGACTCTAGAGTATTTTTGCACGATAAGGGTATCCAATGAAAGATGATAATGAGTATTTAAAGAAGGAGTGGGCCTTAGTTCTATAGGTGGACGCCTTTTCGAGATATCGCCATAAAGGTGGACCATGGGTGTCTCTAGAATGTGTTTGTACGATATGGGTATTAAATTAAAGGTGGTAATGAGTATTTTAAAAGGGAGTGGGCCTCAGTTCTATAGGTGGACGCCTTTTCGAGATGTTGCCATAAAGGTGGACCAGGGGTGACTCTAGAATATTTTTGCACGATATGGGTATCAAATGAAAGGTGATAATGAGTATTTAAAGAGGCAGTGGGCCTTAGTTCTATAGGTGGACGCCTTTTCGAGATATTGCCATAAAGGTGGACCAGGGGTGACTCTAGAGTATTTTTGCACGATAAGGGTATCCAATGAAAGATGATAATGAGTATTTAAAGAAGGAGTGGGCCTTAGTTCTATAGGTGGACGCCTTTTCGAGATATTGCAATAAAGGTGGACCAGGGGTGACTCTAGAATATTTTTGCACGATATGGGTATCAAATGAAAGGTGTTAATGAGTATTTGAAAAGAGAGTGGGTCTTAGTTTTATAGGTGGACGTCATTTCGAGATATCGCCATAAAGGTGGACCATGGGTGTCTCTAGAATGTGTTTGTACGATATGGGTATTAAATGAAAGGTGGTAATGATTATTTTTAGAGGGAGTAGGCCTTAGTTCTATAGGTGGGCGCCTTTTCGAGCTATTGCCATAAAGGTGGACCAGGGGTAACTCTACAATGTGTTTGTACTATATGGGTATCAAATGAAAGGTGTTAGTGATTATTTAAAAGGGAGTCGGCCTTAGTTCTATAGCTGTACGCCTTTTCGAGATATTGCCTAAAAGGTTGACCAGGGGTGACTCTAGAACGTGTTTGTACGATATGGGTATCAAATGATAGGCATTAATGAGTATTTTAAAAGGGAGTGGGCCTTAGTTCTATAGGTGGACGCCTTTTCGAGATATTACCATAAAGGTGGACCAGGGGTGACTCTAGAATATTTTTGCACGATATGGGTATCAAATGAAAGGTGGTAATGAGTATTTTAAAAGGGAGTGGGCCTTATTTCTATAGGTGGGCGCCTTTTCGAGTTATTGCCATAAAGTTGGACCAGGGGTGACTCTACAATGTGTTTGTACTATATGGGTATCAAATGAAAGGTGTTAGTGATTATTTAAAAGGGAGTGGGCCTTAGTTCTATAGGTGGACGTCTTTTCGAGATATCGCCATAAAGGTAGACCAGGGTTGACTCTAGAATGCATTTGTAAGATATGGGTATCAAATGAAAGGTGTTAATGAGTATTTTAAAAGGGAGTGGGCTTTAGTTCTATAGGTGGACGGCTTTTCGGGATATCGCCATAAAGGTGGACCAGGCGTCTCTCTAGAATGTGTTCGTACGATATGGGTATCAAATGAAAAGTGGTAATGAGTATTTTAAAATGGAGTGGGCCTTAGTTCTATAGGTGGACGCCTTTTCGAGATATTGCCATTAAGGTGGACCAGGGGTGACTCTAGAATGTGTTTGCACGATACGGGTATCAAATGAAAGGTGATAATGGTTATTTTAAGAGGGAGTGGGCCTGAGTTCTATAGGTGGGCGCCTTTTCAAGATATTGCCATAAAGGTATACCAGGGGTGACTCTAGAATGTGTTTGCACGATACGGGTATCAAATGAAAGGTGATAATGAGTATTTTAAGAAGGAGTGGGCCTTAGTTCTATAGGTGGGCGCCTTTTCAAGATTTTTCCATAAAGGTGGACCAGGGGTGACTCTAGAATGTGTTTGTACGATATGGGTATCAAATGAAAGGTGTTAATGAGTATTTTAAAAGGGAGTGGGCCTTAGTTCTATAGGTGGACGCCACTTCGGGATATCGCCATAAAGGCGGCCAGGGGTGACTCTAGAATGTGTTTGTGCGATATGCGTATCAAACGAAAGGTGTTAATGAGTATTTTAAAAGGGACAGGGCCTTAGTTTTATAGGTGGACGCCATTTCGAGATATCGACATAAAGGTGGATCAGGGGTGTCTCTAGAATGTGTTTGTACGATATGGGTATCAAATGAAAGGTGGTAATGAGAATTTTAAGAGGGAGTGGGCCTTAGTTCTATAGGTGGTTGCCTTTTCGAGGTACTGCCATAAAGGTGGAACTAGGGGTGACTCTAAAAGGTGTTTGTACGATATGAGTATCAAATGAAAGGTGTTAATGATTATTTAAAAGGGAATGGGCCTTAGTACTATAAGTGGGCGCCTTTTCGAGATATTGCCATAAAGGTGGACCAGGGATGACTCTACAATGTGTTTGTACGATATGCGTATCAAATGAAAGGTGTTAATGAGCATTTTAAAAGGGACTGGGCCTTAGCTCTATAGGTGGACGCCTTTTCGACATATCGTCATGAAGGTGGACCACGGGTGACTCTAGAATGCATTTGTAAGATATGGGTATCAAATGAAAGGTGTTAATGAGTATTTTAAAAGGGAGTGTGCCTTAGTTCTATGGGTGGACGCCTTTTCGAGATATTACCATAAAGGTGGACCAGGGGTGACTCTAGAATGTGTTTGCACGCTATGGGTATCAAATGAAAGGTGGTAATGAGTATTTTAAAATGGAGTGGGCCTGTAGGTGGACGCCTTTTCGAGATATTGCCGTAAAGGTTGACAACGGGTGACTCTAGAATGTGTTTGTGCGATATGGGTATCAAATGAAATGTGGTAATGAGTATTTTAAAAGGGAGTGGGCCTTAGTTCTATAGGTGGACGCCTTTTCGAGATATTGCCATAAAGGTGGACCAGGGGTGACTCTAGAATGTGTTTGCACGCTATGGGTATCAAATGAAAGGTGGTAATGAGTATCTTAAAATGGAGTGGGCCTGTAGGTGGACGCCTTTTCGAGATATTGCCATAAAGGTGGACAACGGGTGACTCTAGAATGTGTTTGTGCGATATGCGTACCAAAGAAATGTGTTAATGAATATTTTAAAAGGGACTGGGCCTTAGTTCTATAAGTGGGCGCCTTTTCGAGATATTGCCATAAAGTTGGACCAGGGGTGACTCTACAATGTGTTTGTACGATATGCGTATCAAACGAAAGGTGTTAATGAGTATTTTAAAAGAGACTGGGCCTTAGTTCTATAGGTGGACGCCTTTTCGACATATCGTCATAAAGGTGGACCAGGGGGGACTCTAGAATGCATTTGTAAGATATGGGTATCAAATGAAAGGTGTTAATGAGTATTTTAAAAGGGAGTGTGCCTTAGTTCTATGGGTGGACGCCTTTTCGAGATATTACCATAAAGGTGGACCAGGGGTGACTCTAGAATGTGTTTGCACGCTATGGGTATCAAATGAAAGGTGGTAATGAGTATTTTAAAATGGAGTGGGCCTGTAGGTGGACGCCTTTTTGAGATATTGCCATAAAGGTGGACAACGGGTGACTCTAGAATGTGTTTGTGCGATATGGGTATCCAATGAAAGGTGTTAATGAGTATTTGAAAAGGGAGTGGGCCTTAGTTTTATAGGTGGACGTCATTTCGAGATATCTCCATAAAGGTGGACCATGGGTGTCTCTAGAATGTGTTTGTGCGATATGGGTATTAAATGAAAGGTGGTAATGAGTATTTTTAGAGGGAGTAGGCCTTAGTTCTATAGGTGGGCGCCCTTTCGAGTTATTGCCATAAAGCTGGACCAGGGGTGACTCTACAATGTGTTTGTACGATATGGGTATCAAATGAAAGGTGTTAGTGATTATTTAAAAGGGAGTGGGCCTTAGGTCTATAGGTGGGCGCCTTTTCGAGATATTGCCATAAAGGTTGACCAGGGGTGACTCTAGAACGTGTTTGTACGATATGGGTATCAAATGACAGGCGTTAATGAGTATTTTAAAAGGGAGTGGGCCTTAGTTCTATAGGTGGACGCCTTTTCGAGATATCGCCATAAAGGTGGACCATGGGTGTCTCTAGAATGTGTTTGTACGATATGGGTATTAAATTAAAGGTGGTAATGAGTATTTTAAAAGGGAGTGGGCCTCAGTTCTATAGGTGGACGCCTTTTCGAGATGTTGCTATAAAGGTGGACCAGGGGTGACTCTAGAATATTTTTGCACGATATGGGTATCAAATGAAAGGTGATAATGAGTATTTAAAGAGGCAGTGGGCCTTAGTTCTATAGGTGGACGCCTTTTCGAGATATTGCGATAAAGGTGGACCAGGGGTGACCCTAGAGTATTTTTGCACGATATGGGTATCAAATGATAGGCGTTAATGAGTATTTTAAAAGGGAGTGGGCCTTAGTTCTATAGGTGGACGCCTTTTCGAGATATTACCATAAAGGTGGACCAGGGGTGACTCTAGAATATTTTTGCACGATATGGGTATCAAATGAAAGGTGGTAATGAGTATTTTAAAAGGAAGTGGGCCTTATTTTTATAGGTGGGCGCCTTTTCGAGTTATTGCCATAAAGGTGGACCAGGGGTGACTCTACAATGTGTTTGTAATATATGGGTATCAAATGAAAGGTGTTAGTGATTATTTAAAAGGGAGTGGGCCTTAGTTCTATAGGTGGACGCCTTTTCGAGATATCGCCATAAAGGTAGACCAGGGGTGACTCTAGAATGCATTTGTAAGTATGGGTATCAAATGAAAGGTGTTAATGAGTATTTTAAAAGGGAGTGGGCTTTAGTTCTATAGGTGGACGCCTTTTCGGGATATCGCCATAAAGGTGGACCAGGGGTCTCTCTAGAATGTGTTCGTACGATATGGGTATCAAATGAAAAGTGGTAATGAGTATTTTAAAATGGAGTGGGCCTTAGTTCTATAGGTGGACGCCTTTTCGAGATATTGCCATTAAGGTGGACCAGGGGTTACTCTAGAATGTGTTTGCACGATACGGGTATCAAATGAAAGGTGATAATGGGTATTTTAAGAGGGAGTGGGCCTGAGTTCTATAGGTGGGCGCCTTTTCAAGATATTGCCATAAAGGTATACCAGGGGTGACTTTAGAATGTGTTTGCACGATACAGGTATCAAATGAAAGGTGATAATGAGTATTTTAAGAAGGAGTGGGCCTTAGTTCTATAGGTGGGCGCCTTTTCAAAATTTTTCCATAAAGGTGGACCAGGGGTAACTCTAGAATGTGTTTGTACGATATGGTTATCAAATGAAAGGTGTTAATGAGTATTTTAAAAGTGAGTGGGCCTTAGTTCTATAGGTGGACGCCACTTCGGGATATCGCCATAAAGGCGGCCAGGGGTGACTCTAGAATGTGTTTGTACGATATGCGTATCAAATGAAAGGTGTTAATGAGTATTTTAAAAGGGACTGGGCCTTAGTTTTATAGGTGGACGCCATTTCGAGATATCGACATAAAGGTGGATCAGGGGTGTCTCTAGAATGTGTTTGTACGATATGGGTATCAAATGAAAGGTGGTAATGAGAATTTTAAGAGGGAGTGGGCCTTAGTTCTATAGGTGGTTGCGTTTTCGAGGTACTGCCATAAAGGTGGAACTAGGGGTGACTCTAGAAAGTGTTTGTACGATATGAGTATCAAATGAAAGGTGTTAATGATTATTTAAAAGGGAATGGGCCTTAGTTCTATAAGTGGGCGCCTTTTCGAGATATTGCCATAAAGGTGGACCAGGGATGACTCTACAATGTGTTTGTACGATATGCGTATCAAATGAAAGGTGTTAATGAGTATTTTAAAAGGGACTGGGCCTTAGTTCTATAGGTGGACGCCTTTTCGACATATCGTCATAAAGGTGGACCAGGGGTGACTCTAGAATGCATTTGTAAGATATGGGTATCAAATGAAAGGTGTTAATGGGTATTTTAAAAGGGAGTGTGCCTTAGTTCTATGGGTGGACGCCTTTTCGAGATATTACCATAAAGGTGGACCAGGGGTGACTCTAGAATGTGTTTGCACGCTATGGGTATCAAATGAAAGGTGGTAATGAGTATTTTAAAATGGAGTGGGCCTGTAGGTAGACGCCTTTTCGAGATATTGCCATAAAGGTGGACAACGGGTGACTCTAGAATGTGTTTGTGCGATATGGGTATCAAATGAAAGGTGGTAATGAGTATTTTAAAAGGGAGTGGGCCTTAGTTCTATAGGTGGACGCCTTTTCGTGATATTGCCATAAAGGTGGACCAGGGGTGAATCTAGAATGCGTTTGTACGATATGGGTATCAAATGAAAGGTGTTAATGATTATTTAAAAGGGAATGGGCCTTAGTTCTATAAGTGGGCGCCTTTTCGAGATATTGCCATAAAGGTGGACCAGGGGTGACTCTACAATGTGTTTGTACGATATGCGTATCAAATGAAAGGTGTTAATGAGTATTTTAAAAGGGACTGGGCCTTAGTTCTATAGGTGGACGCCTTTTCGACATATCGTCATAAAGGTGGACCAGGGGTGACTCTAGAATGCATTTGTAAGATATGGGTATCAAATGAAAGGTGTTAATGAGTATTTTAAAAGGGAGTGTGCCTTAGTTCTATGGGTGGATGCCTTTTCGAGATATTACCATAAAGGTGGACCAGGGGTGACTCTAGAATGTGTTTGCACGCTATGGGTATCAAATGAAAGGTGGTAATGAGTATTTTAAAATGGAGTGGGCCTGTAGGTGGACGCCTTTTCGAGATATTGCCATAAAGGTGTACAACGGGTGACTCTAGAATGTGTTTGTGCGATATGGGTATCAAATGAAAGGTGGTAATGAGTATTTTAAAAGGGAATGTGCCTTAGATCTATGGGTGGACGCCTTTTCGAGATATTACCATAAAGGTGGACCAGGGGTGACTCTAGAATGTATTTGCACGCTATGGGTATCAAATGAAAGGTGGTAATGAGTATTTTAAAATGGAGTGGGCCTTTAGGTGGACGCCTTTTCGAGATATTGCCATAAAGGTGTACAACGGGTGACTCTAGAATGTGTTTGTGCGATATGGGTATCAAATGAAAGGTGGTAATGAGTATTTTAAAAGGGAATGTGCCTTAGATCTATGGGTGGACGCCTTTTCGAGATATTACCATAAAGGTGGACCAGGGGTGACTCTAGAATGTATTTGCACGCTATGGGTATCAAATGAAAGGTGGTAATGAGTATTTTAAAATGGAGTGGGGCTGTAGGTGGACGCCTTTTCGAGATATTGCCATAAAGGTGGACAACGGGTGACTCTAGAATGTGTTTGTGCGATATGCGTATCAAATGAAAGGTGTTAATGAGTATTTTAAAAGGGACTGGGCCTTAGTTCTATAGGTGGACGCCTTTTCGACATATCGTCATAAAGGTGGACCAGGGGTGACTCTAGAATGTGTTTGTACAATATGGGTATCAAATGAAAGTTACTAATGAGTATTTTAAAATGGAGTGGGCTTTAGTTCTATAGGTGGATGCCATTTCGGTAAATAGCCATAAGGTGGAGCAGGGGTGACTTTAGAATGCGTTTGCAAGACATGGGTATCAAATGAAAGGTGTTAATGAGTATTTTAAAAGGGACTGGGCCTTAGTTCTATAGGTGGACGCCTTTTCGACATATCGTCATAAAGGTGGACCAGGGGTGACTCTAGAATATATTTGGAAGATATGGGTATCAAATGAAAGGTGTTAATGAGTATTTTAAAAGGGAGTGTGCCTTAGTTCTATGGGTGGACGCCTTTTCGAGATATTACCATAAAGGTGGACCAGGGGTGACTCTAGAATGTATTTGCACGCTATGGGTATCAAATGAAAGGTGGTAATGAGTATTTTAAAATGGAGTGGGCCTGTAGGTGGACGCCTTTTCGAGATATTGCCATAAAGGTGGACAACGGGTGACTCTAGAATGTGTTTGTGCGATATGCGTATCAAATGAAAGGTGTTAATGAGTATTTTAAAAGGGACTGGGCCTTAGTTCTATAGGTGGACGCCTTTTCGACATATCGTCATAAAGGTGGACCAGGGGTGACTCTAGAATATATTTGGAAGATATGGGTATCAAATGAAAGGTGTTAATGAGTATTTTAAAAGGGAGTGTGCCTTAGTTCTATGGGTGGACGCCTTTTCGAGATATTACCATAAAGGTGGACCAGGGGTGACTCTAGAATGTATTTGCACGCTATGGGTATCAAATGAAAGGTGGTAATGAGTATTTTAAAATGGAGTGGGGCTGTAGGTGGACGCCTTTTCGAGATATTACCATAAAGGTGGACCAGGGGTGACTCTAGAATGTATTTGCACGCTATGGGTATCAAATGAAAGGTGGTAATGAGTATTTTAAAATGGAGTGGGCCTTTAGGTGGACGCCTTTTCGAGATATTGCCATAAAGGTGTACAACGGGTGACTCTAGAATGTGTTTGTGCGATATGGGTATCAAATGAAAGGTGGTAATGAGTATTTTAAAAGGGAATGTGCCTTAGATCTATGGGTGGACGCCTTTTCGAGATATTACCATAAAGGTGGACCAGGGGTGACTCTAGAATGTATTTGCACGCTATGGGTATCAAATGAAAGGTGGTAATGAGTATTTTAAAATGGAGTGGGGCTGTAGGTGGACGCCTTTTCGAGATATTGCCATAAAGGTGGACAACGGGTGACTCTAGAATGTGTTTGTGCGATATGCGTATCAAATGAAAGGTGTTAATGAGTATTTTAAAAGGGACTGGGCCTTAGTTCTATAGGTGGACGCCTTTTCGACATATCGTCAAAAAGGTGGACCAGGGGTGACTCTAGAATGTGTTTGTACAATATGGGTATCAAATGAAAGTTACTAATGAGTATTTTAAAATGGAGTGGGCTTTAGTTCTATAGGTGGATGCCATTTCGGTAAATAGCCATAAGGTGGAGCAGGGGTGACTCTAGAATGTGTTTGTGCGATATGGGTATCAAATGAAAGGTGGTAATGAGTATTTTAAAAGGGAATGTGCCTTAGATCTATGGGTGGACGCCTTTTCGAGATATTACCATAAAGGTGGACCAGGGGTGACTCTAGAATGTATTTGCACGCTATGGGTATCAAATGAAAGGTGGTAATGAGTATTTTAAAATGGAGTGGGCCTTTAGGTGGACGCCTTTTCGAGATATTGCCATAAAGGTGTACAACGGGTGACTCTAGAATGTGTTTGTGCGATATGGGTATCAAATGAAAGGTGGTAATGAGCATTTTAAAAGGGAGTGTGCCTTAGTTCTATGGGTGGACGCCTTTTCGAGATATTACCATAAAGGTGGACCAGGGGTGACTCTAGAATGTATTTGCACGCTATGGGTATCAAATTAAAGGTGGTAATGAGTATTTTAAAATGGAGTGGGCCTATAGGTGGACGCCTTTTCGAGATATTGCCATAAAGGTGGACAACGGGTGACTCTAGAATGTGTTTGTGCGATATGCGTATCAAATGAAAGGTGTTAATGAGTATTTTAAAAGGGACTGGGCCTTAGTTCTATAGGTGGACGCCTTTTCGACATATCGTCATAAAGGTGGACCAGGGGTGACTCTAGAATATATTTGGAAGATATGGGTATCAAATGAAAGGTGTTAATGAGTATTTTAAAAGGGAGTGTGCCTTAGTTCTATGGGTGGACGCCTTTTCGAGATATTACCATAAAGGTGGACCAGGGGTGACTCTAGAATGTATTTGCACGCTATGGGTATCAAATGAAAGGTGGTAATGAGTATTTTAAAATGGAGTGGGCCTTTAGGTGGACGCCTTTTCGAGATATTGCCATAAAGGTGTACAACGGGTGACTCTAGAATGTGTTTGTGCGATATGGGTATCAAATGAAAGGTGGTAATGAGTATTTTAAAAGGGAATGTGCCTTAGATCTATGGGTGGACGCCTTTTCGAGATATTACCATAAAGGTGGACCAGGGGTGACTCTAGAATGTATTTGCACGCTATGGGTATCAAATGAAAGGTGGTAATGAGTATTTTAAAATGGAGTGGGGCTGTAGGTGGACGCCTTTTCGAGATATTGCCATAAAGGTGGACAACGGGTGACTCTAGAATGTGTTTGTGCGATATGCGTATCAAATGAAAGGTGTTAATGAGTATTTTAAAAGGGACTGGGCCTTAGTTCTATAGGTGGACGCCTTTTCGACATATCGTCATAAAGGTGGACCAGGGGTGACTCTAGAATGCATTTGGAAGATATGGGTATCAAATGAAAGGTGTTAATGAGTATTTTAAAAGGGAGTGTTCCTTAGTTCTATGGATGGACGCCTTTTCGAGATATTACCATAAAGGTGGACCAAGGGTGACTCTAGAATGTATTTGCACGCTATGGGTATCAAATGAAAGGTGGTAATGAGTATTTTAAAAGGGAGTGTGCCTTAGTTCTATGGGTAGACGCCTTTTCGAGATATTACCATAAAGGTGGACCAGGGGTGACCCTAGAATGTATTTGCAAGCTATGGGTATCAAATGAAAGGTGGTAATGAGTATTTTAAAATGGAGCGGGCCTGTAGGTGGACGCCTTTTCGAGATATTGCCATAAAGGTGTACAACGGGTGACTCTAGAATGTGTTTGTGCGATATGGGTATCAAATGAAAGGTGGTAATGAGTATTTTAAAAGGGAGTGTGCCTTAGTTCTATGGGTGGACGCCTTTTCGAGATATTACCATAAAGGTGGACCAGGGGTGACTCTAGAATGTATTTGCACGCTATGGGTATCAAATGAAAGGTGGTAATGAGTATTTTAAAATGGAGTGGGCCTGTAGGTGGACACCTTTTCGAGATATTGCCATAAAGGTGGACAACGGGTGACTCTAGAATGTGTTTGTGCGATATGGGTATCAAATGAAAGGTGGTAATGAGTATTTTAAAAGGGAATGGGCCTTAGTTCTATAGGTGGGCGCCTTTTCGAGATATTGCCATAAAGGTGGACCAGGGGTGACTCTAGAATGTGTTTGTACGATATGGGTATTAAATGAAAGCTGATAATGAGTATTTTAAGAGGAAGTGGGACTTAGTTCTATAGGTGGGCGCCTTCTCGAGATATCGCCATAAAGGTGGACCAGGGGTGAATCTAGAATGCGTTTGTACGATATGGGTATCAAATGAAAGGTGTTAATGATTATTTAAAAGGGAGTGGGCCTTAATTCTATAGGCGGGCGCCTTTTCGAGATATTGCCATAAAGGTGGACCAGGGGTGACTCTAGAATGTGTTTGTACAATATGGGTATCAAATGAAAGTTACTAATGAGTATTTTAAAATGGAGTGGGCTTTAGTTCTATAGGTGGATGCCATTTCGGTAAATAGCCATAAGGTGGAGCAGGGGTGACTTTAGAATGCGTTTGCAAGACATGGGTATCAAATGAAAGGTGTTAATGAGTATTTTAAAAGGGAGTGGGCCTTAGTTTTATAGGTGGACGCCATTTCGGGATATCGCCATAAAGGTGGACCAGGGGTGACTCTAGAATGTGTTTGTAGGATATGGGTATCAAATGAAAGGTGATAAGGAGTATTTAAAGAGGGAGTGGTCCGTACGGTATGGGTATTAAATGAAAGGTGGTAATGAGTATTTTTAGAGGGAGTAGGCCTTAGTTTTACAGGTGGGCGCCCTTTCGAGCTATTGCCATAAAGGTGGACCAGGGGTGACTCTACAATGTGTTTGTACGATATGCGTATCAAATGAAAGGTGTTAGTGATTATATAAAAGGGAGTGGGCCTTAGTTCTATAGGTGGGCGCCTTTTCGAAATATTGCCATACAGGTTGACCAGGGGTGACTCTAGAACGTGTTTGTACGATATGGGTATCAAATGACAGGGGTTAATGAGTATTTTAAAAGGGAGTGGGCCTTAGATCTATAGGTGGACGCCTTTTCGAGATATCGCCATAAAGGTAGACCAGGGGTGACTCTAGAATGCATTTGTAAGATATGGGTATCAAATGAAAGGTGTTAATGAGTGTTTTAAAAGGGAGTGGGCTTTAGTTCTATAGGTGGACGCCTTTTCGGGATATCGCCATAAAGGTGGACCAGGGGTCTCTCTAGAATGTGTTCGTACGATGTGGGTATCAAATGAAAAGTGGTAATGAGTATTTTAAAATGGAGTGGGCCTTAGTTCTATAGGTGGACGCCTATTGCCATTAAGGTGGACCAGGGGTTACTCTAGAATGTGTTTGCACGATACGGGTATAAAATGAAAGGTGGTAATGGGTATTTTAAGAGGGAGTGGGCCTGAGTTCTATAGGTGGGCGCCTTTTCAAGATATTGCCATAAAGGTATACCAGGGGTGACTCTAGAATGTGTTTGCACGATACGGGTATCAAATGAAAGGTGATAATGAGTATTTTAAGTAGGAGTGGGCCTTAGTTCTATAGGTGGGCGCCTTTTCAAAATTTTTCCATAAAGGTGGACCAGGGGTGACTCTAGAATGTGTTTGTACGATATGGGTATCAAATGAAAGGTGTTAATGAGTATTTTAAAAGGGAGTGGGCCTTAGTTCTATAGGTGGACGCCACTTCGGGATATCGCCATAAAGGCGGCCAACGGTGACTCTAGAATGTGTTTGTACGATATGCGTATCAAATGAAAGGTGTTAATGAGTATTTTAAAAGGGACTGGGCCTTAGTTTTATAGGTGGACGCCATTTCGAGATATCGACATAAAGGTGGATCAGGGGTGTCTCTAGATGTGTTGGTACGATATGGGTATTAAATGAAAGGTGGTAATGAGAATTTTAAGAGGGAGTGGGCCTTAGTTCTATAGGTGGTTGCCTTTTCGAGGTACTGCCATAAAGGTGGAACTAGGGGTGACTCTAGAAAGTGTTTGTACGATATGAGTATCAAATGAAAGTTGTTAATGATTATTTAAAAGGGAATGGGCCTTAGTTCTATAAGTGGGCGCCTTTTCGAGATATTGCCATAAAGGTGGACCAGGGATGACTCTACAATGTGTTTGTACGATATGCGTATCAAATGAAAGGTGTTAATGAGTATTTTAAAAGGGACTGGGCCTTAGTTCTATAGGTGGACGCCTTTTCGACATATCGTCATAAAGGTGGACCAGGGGTGACTCTAGAATGCATTTGTAAGATATGGGTATCAAATGAAAGGTGTTAATGGGTATTTTAAAAGGGAGTGTGCCTTAGTTCTATGGGTGGACGCCTTTTCGAGATAATACCATAAAGGTGGGCCAGGGGTGACTCTAGAATGTGTTTGCACGCTATGGGTATCAAATGAAAGGTGGTAATGAGTATTTTAAAATGGAGTGGGCCTGTAGGTGGAGGCCTTTTCGAGATATTGCCATAAAGGTGGACAACGGGTGACTCTAGAATGTGTTTGTGCGATATGGGTATCAAATGAAAGGTGGTAATGAGTATTTTAAAAGGGAGTGGGCCTTAGTTCTATAGGTGGATGCCTTTTCGTGATATTGCCATAAAGGTGGACCAGGGGTGAATCTAGAATGCGTTTGTACGATATGGGTATCAAATGAAAGGTGTTAATGATTATTTAAAAGGGAATGGGCCTTAGTTCTATAAGTGGGCGCCTTTTCGAGATATTGCCATAAAGGTGGACCAGGGGTGACTCTACAATGTGCTTGTACGATATGCGTATCAAATGAAAGGTGTTAATGAGTATTTTAAAAGGGACTGGGCCTTAGTTCTATAGGTGGACGCCTTTTCGACATATCGTCATAAAGGTGGACCAGGGGTGACTCTAGAACGCATTTGTAAGATATAGGTATAAAATGAAAGGTGTTAATGAGTATTTTAAAAGGGAGTGTGCCTTAGTTCTATGGGTGGACGCCTTTTCGAGATATTACCATAAAGGTGAACCAGGGGTGACTCTAGAATGTGTTTGCACGCTATGGGTATCAAATGAAAGGTGGTAATGAGTATTTTAAAATTGAGTGGGCCTGTAGGTGGACGCCTTTTCGAGATATTGCCATAAAGGTGTACAACGGGTGACTCTAGAATGTGTTTGTGCGATATGGGTATCAAATGAAAGGTGGTAATGAGTATTTTAAAAGGGAGTGTGCCTTAGTTCTATGGGTGGACGCCTTTTCGAGATATTACCATAAAGGTGGACCAGGGGTGACTCTAGAATGTATTTGCACGCTATGGGTATCAAATGAAAGGTGGTAATGAGTATTTTAAAATGGAGTGGGCCTTAGTTCTATAGGTGGATGCCTTTTCGTGATATTGCCATAAAGGTGGACCAGGGGTGAATCTAGAATGCGTTTGTACAATATGGGTATCAAATGAAAGTTACTAATGAGTATTTTAAAATGGAGTGGGCTTTAGTTCTATAGGTGGATGCCATTTCGGTAAATAGCCATAAGGTGGAGCAGGGGTGACTTTAGAATGCGTTTGCAAGACATGGGTATCAAATGAAAGGTGTTAATGATTATTTAAAAGGGAGTGGGCCTTAGTTCTATAGGCGGGCGCGTTTTCGAGATATTGCCATAAAGGTGGACCAGGGGTGACTCTAGAATGTGTTTGTACAATATGGGTATCAAATGAAAGTTACTAATGAGTATTTTAAAATGGAGTGGGCTTTAGTTCTATAGGTGGATGCCATTTCGGTAAATAGCCATAAGGTGGAGCAGGGGTGACTTTAGAATGCGTTTGCAAGACATGGGTATCAAATGAAAGGTGTTAATGAGTATTTTAAAAGGGAGTGGGCCTTAGTTTTATAGGTGGACGCCATTTCGGGATATCGCCATAAAGGTGGACCAGGGGTGACTCTAGAATGTGTTTGTAGGATATGGGTGTCAAATGAAAGGTGATAAGGAGTATTTAAAGAGGGAGTGGGCCGTACGATATGGGTATTAAATGAAAGGTGGTAATGAGTATTTTTAGAGGGAGTAGGCCTTAGTTCTATAGGTGGGCGCCCTTTCGAGCTATTGCCATAAAGGTGGACCAGGGGTGACTCTACAATTTGTTTGTACGATATGCGTATCAAATGAAAGGTGTTAGTGATTATATAAAAGGGAGTGGGCCTTAGTTCTATAGGTGGGCGCCTTTTCGAAATATTGCCATAAAGGTTGACCAGGGGTGACTCTAGAATGTATTTGCACGCTATGGGTATCAAATGAAAGGTGGTAATGAGTATTTTAAAATGGAGTGGGCCTTAGTTCTATAGGTGGATGCCTTTTCGTGATATTGCCATAAAGGTGGACCAGGGGTGAATCTAGAATGCGTTTGTACGATATGGGTATCAAATGAAAGGTGTTAATGATTATTTAAAAGGGAGTGGGCCTTAGTTCTATAGGCGGGCGCCTTTTCGAGATATTGCCATAAAGGTGGACCAGGGGTGACTCTAGAATGTGTTTGTACAATATGGGTATCAAATGAAAGTTACTAATGTGTATTTTAAAATGGAGTGGGCTTTAGTTCTATAGGTGGATGCCATTTCGGTAAATAGCCATAAGGTGGAGCAGGGGTGACTTTAGAATGCGTTTGCAAGACATGGGTATCAAATGAAAGGTGTTAATGAGTATTTTAAAAGGGAGTGGGCCTTAGTTTTATAGGTGGACGCCATTTCGGGATATCGCCATAAAGGTGGACCAGGGGTGACTCTAGAATGTGTTTGTAGGATATGGGTATCAAATGAAAGGTGATAAGGAGTATTTAAAGAGGGAGTGGGCCGTACGATATGGGTATTAAATGAAAGGTGGTAATGAGTATATTAAAAGGGAGTGTGCCTTAGTTCTATGGGTGGACGCCTTTTCGAGATATTACCATAAAGGTGGACCAGGGGTGACTCTAGAATGTATTTGCACGCTATGGGTATCAAATGAAAGGTGGTAATGAGTATTTTAAAAGGGAGTGGGCCTTAGTTCTATAGGTGGATGCCTTTTCGTGATATTGCCATAAAGGTGGACCAGGGGTGAATCTAGAATGCGTTTGTACGATACGGGTATCAAATGAAAGGTGTTAATGATTATTTAAAAGGGAATGGGCCTTAATTCTATAAGTGGGCGCCTTTTCGAGATATTGCCATGAAAGGTTATTCAAATGAAAGGTGGTAATGAGTATTTTAAAATGGAGTGGGCCTGTAGGTGGACACCTTTTCGAGATATTGCCATAAAGGTGGACAACGGGTGACTCTAGAATGTGTTTGTGCGATATGGGTATCAAATGAAAGGTGGTAATGAGTATTTTAAAAGGGAGTGGGCCTTAGTTCTATAGGTGGGCGCCTTTTCGAGATATTGCCATAAAGGTGGACCAGGGGTGACTCTAGAATGTGTTTGTACGATATGGGTATCAAATGAAAGGTGTTAATGAGTATTTTAAAAGGGAGTGGGCCTTAGTTCTATAGGTGGACGCCACTTCGGGATATCGCCTTAAAGGCGGCCAGGGGTGACTCTAGAATGTGTTTGTACGATATGCGTATCAAATGAAAGGTGTTAATGAGTATTTTAAAAGGGACTGGGCCTTAGTTTTATAGGTGGACGCCATTTCGAGATATCGACATAAAGGTGGATCAGGGGTGTCTCTAGAATGTGTTGGTACGATATGGGTATTAAATGAAAGGTGGTAATGAGAATTTTAAGAGGGAGTGGGCCTTAGTTCTATAGGTGGTTGCCTTTTCGAGGTACTGCCATAAAGGTGGAACTAGGGGTGACTCTAGAAATTGTTTGTACGATATGAGTATCAAATGAAAGGTGTTAATGATTATTTAAAAGGGAATGGGCCTTAGTTCTATAAGTGGGCGCCTTTTCGAGATATTGCCATAAAGGTGGACCAGGGATGACTCTACAATGTGTTTGTACGATATGCGTATCAAATGAAAGGTGTTAATGAGTATTTTAAAAGGGACTGCGCCTTAGTTCTATAGGTGGACGCCTTTTCGACATATCGTCATAAAGGTGGACCAGGGGTGACTCTAGAATGCATTTGTAAGATATGGGTATCAAATGAAAGGTGTTAATGAGTATTTTAAAAGGGAGTGTGCCTTAGTTCTATGGGTGGACGCCTTTTCGAGATATTACCATAAAGGTGGGCCAGGGGTGACTCTAGAATGTGTTTGCACGCTATGGGTATCAAATGAAAGGTGGTAATGAGTATTTTAAAATGGAGTGGGCCTGTAGGTGGACGCCTTTTCGAGATATTGCCATAAAGGTGGACAACGGGTGACTCTAGAATGTGTTTGTGCGATATGGGTATCAAATGAAAGGTGGTAATGAGTATTTTAAAAGGGAGTGGGCCTTAGTTCTATAGGTGGATGCCTTTTCGTGATATTGCCATAAAGGTGGACCAGGGGTGAATCTAGAATGCGTTTGTACGATATGGGTATCAAATGAAAGGTGTTAATGATTATTTAAAAGGGAATGGGCCTTAGTTCTATAAGTGGGCGCCTTTTCGAGATATTGCCATAAAGGTGGACCAGGGGTGACTCTACAATGTGCTTGTAAGATATGCGTATCAAATGAAAGGTGTTAATGAGTATTTTAAAAGGAACTGGGCCTTAGTTCTATAGGTGGACGCCTTTTCGACATATCGTCATAAAGGTGGACCAGGGGTGACTCTAGAATGCATTTGTAAGATATGGGTATCAAATGAAAGGTGTTAATGAGTATTTTAAAAGAGAGTGTGCCTTAGTTCTATGGGTGGACGCCTTTTCGAGATATTACCATAAAGGTGGACCAGGGGTGACTCTAGAATGTGTTTGCACGCTATGGGTATCAAATGAAAGGTGGTAATGAGTATTTTAAAATGGAGTGGGCCTGTAGGTGGACGCCTTTTCGAGATATTGCCATAAAGGTGTACAACGGGTGACTCTAGAATGTGTTTGTGCGATATGGGTATCAAATGAAAGGTGGTAATGAGTATTTTAAAAGGGAGTGTGCCTTAGTTCTATGGGTGGACGCCTTTTCGAGATATTACCATAAAGGTGGACCAGGGGTGACTCTAGAATGTATTTGCACGCTATGGGTATCAAATGAAAGGTGGTAATGAGTATTTTAAAATGGAGTGGGCCTGTAGGTGGACACCTTTTCGAGATATTGTCATAAAGGTGGACAACGGGTGACTCTAGAATGTGTTTGTGCGATATGCGTATCAAATGAAAGGTGTTAATGAGTATTTTAAAAGGGACTGGGCCTTGGTTCTACAGGTGGACGCCTTTTCGACATATCGTCATAAAGGTGGACCAGGGGTGACTCTAGAATGCATTTGGAAGATATGGGTATCAAATGAAAGGTGTTAATGAGTATTTTAAAAGGGAGTGTGCCTTAGTTCTATGGGTGGACGCCTTTTCGAGATATTACCATAAAGGTGGACCAGGGGTGACTCTAGAATGTGTTTGCACGCTATGGGTATCAAATGAAAGGTGGTAATGAGTATTTTAAAATGGAGTGGGCCTGTAGGTGGACGCCTTTTCGAGATATTGCCATAAAGGTGGACAACGGGTGACTCTAGAATGTGTTTGTGCGATATGGGTATCAAATGAAAGGTGGTAATGAGTATTTTAAAAGGGAGTGGGCCTTAGTTCTATAGGTGGGCGCCTTTTCGAGATATTGCCATAAAGGTGGACCAGGGGTGACTCCAGAATGTGTTTGTACGATATGGGTATTAAATGAAAGCTGATAATGAGTATTTTAAGAGGAAGTGGGACTTAGTTCTATAGGTGGGCGCCTTTTCGAGATATCGCCATAAAGGTGGACCAGGGGTGAATCTAGAATGCGTTTGTACGGTATGGGTATCAAATGAAAGTTGTTAATGATTATTTAAAAGGGCGTGGGCCTTAGTTCTATAGGCGGGCGCCTTTTCGAGATATTTCCATAAAGGTGGACCAGGGGTGACTCTAGAATGTGTTTGTACAATATGGGTATCAAATGAAAGTTACTAATGAGTATTTTAAAACGGAGTGGGCTTTAGTTCTATAGGTGGATGCCATTTCGGTAAATAGCCATAAGGTGGAGCAGGGGTGACTTTAGAATGCGTTTGCAAGACATGGGTATCAAATGAAAGGTGTTAATGAGTATTTTAAAAGGGAGTGGGCCTTAGTTTTATAGGTGGACGCCATTTCGGGATATCGCCATAAAGGTGGACCAGGGGTGACTCTAGAATGTGTTTGTAGGATATGGGTATCAAATGAAAGGTGATAAGGAGTATTTAAAGAGGGAGTGGGCCTTAGTTCTACAGGTGGGCGCCTTTTCGATATATTGCCATAAAGGTGGACCAGGGGTGACTCTAGAATGTGTTTGTAAGATATGTGTATTAAAAGAAAGGTGTTAATGGGTTTTTGAAAAGGGAGTGGGCCTTAGTTTTATAGGTAGACGTCATTTCGAGATATCGCCAAAAAGGTGGACCATGGGTGTCTCTAGAATGTGTTTGTACGATATGGGTTTTAAATGAAAGGTGGTAATGAGTATTTTTAGAGGGAGTAGGCCTTAGTTCTATAGGTGGGCGCCCTTTCGAGTTATTGCCATAAAGGTGGACCAGGGGTGACTCTACAATGTGTTTGTACGATATGCGTATCAAATGAAAGGTGTTAGTGATTATATAAAAGGGAGTGGGCCTTAGTTCTATAGGTGGGCGCCTTTTCGAAATATTGCCATAAAGGTTGACCAGGGGTGACTCTAGAACGTGTTTGTACGATATGGGTAGCAAATGACAGGGGTTAATGAGTATTTTAAAAGGGAGTGGGCCTTAGTTCTATAGGTGGACGCCTTTTCGAGATATCGCCATAAAGGTGGACCATGGGTGTCTCTAGAATGTGTTTGTACGATATGTGTATTAAATTAAAGGTGGTAATGAGTATTTTAAAAGGGAGTGGGCCTCAGTTCTATAGGTGGACGCCTTTTCGAGATATTGCCATAAAGGTGGACCAGGGGTGACTCTAGAATATTTTTGCACGATATGGGTATCAAATGAAAGGTGATAATGAGTATTTAAAGAGGGAGTGGGCCTTAGTTCTATAGGTGGACGCCTTTTCGAGATATTGCCATAAAGGTGGACCAGGGGTGACTCTAGAGTATTTTTGCACGATATGGGTATGAAATGAAAGGTGATAATGAGTATTTAAAGAACGAGTGGGCCTTAGTTCTATAGGTGGACGCCTTTTCGAGATATTGCCATAAAGGTGGACCAGGGGTGACTCTAGAATATTTTTGCACGATATGGGTATCAAATGAAAGGTGTTAATGAGTATTTGAAAAGAGAGTGGGCCTTAGTTCTATAGGTGGGCGCCTTTTCGAGATATTGCCATAAAATTGGACCAGGGGTGACTCTAGAATGTGTTTGTACGATATGGGTATTAAATGAAAGGTGATAATGAGTATTTTAAGAGGAAGTGGGACTTAGTTCTATAGGTGGGCGCCTTTTCGAGATATCGCCATAAAGGTGGACCAGGGGTGAATCTAGAATGCGTTTGTACGATATGGGTATCAAATGAAAGGTGTTAATGATTATTTAAAAGGGAGTGGGCCTTAGTTCTATAGGCGGGCGCCTTTTCGAGATATTGCCATAAAGGTGGACCAGGGGTGACTCTAGAATTTGTTTGTACAATATGGGTATCAAATGAAAGTTACCAATGAGTATTTTAAAATGGAGTGGGCTTTAGTTCTATAGGTGGATGCCATTTCGGTAAATAGCCATAAGGTGGAGCAGGGGTGACTTTAGAATGCGTTTGCAAGACATGGGTATCAAATGAAAGGTGTTAATGAGTATTTTAAAAGGGAGTGGGCCTTAGTTTTATAGGTGGACGCCATTTCGGAATATCGCCATAAAGGTGGACCAGGGGTGACTCTAGAATGTGTTTGTAGGATATGGGTATCAAATGAAAGGTGATAAGGAGTATTTAAAGAGGGAGTGGGCCGTACGATATGGGTATTAAATGAAAGGTGGTAATGAGTATTTTTAGAGGGAGTAGGCCTTAGTTCTATAGGTGGACGCCCTTTCGAGCTATTGCCATAAAGGTGGACCAGGGGTGACTCTACAATGTGTTTGTACGATATGCGTATCAAATGAAAGGTGTTAGTGATTATATAAAAGGGAGTGTGCCTTAGTTCTATTGGTGGACGCCGTTTCGAGATATTGCCATAAAGGTGGACCAGGGGTGACTCTAGAATATGTTTGCACGATATGTGTATTAAATTAAAGGTGGTAATGAGTATTTTAAAAGGGAGTGGGCCTCAGTTCTATAGGTGGACGCCTTTTCGAGATATTGCCATAAAGGTGGACCAGGGGTGACTCTAGAATGTGTTTGTACGATATGGGAATCAAATGAAAGGTGTTAATGAGTATTTTAAAAGGGAGTGATCCTTAGTTCTATAGGTGGGCGCCTTTTCGAGATATTGCCATAAAGGTGGATCAGAGGTGACTCTAAAATGTGTTTGTACGATATGTGTATCAAATGAAAGGTGATAATGATTATTTAAAAGGAATAGGGCCTTGGTTCTATAGGCGGGCGCCTTTTCGAGATATTGCAATAAAGGTGGACCAGGGGTGACTCTAGAATATCTTTGTACGATATGGGTATCAAATGAAAGGTGCTAATGATTATTTAAAAGGGAGTAGGCCTTGGTTCTATAGGCGGGCGCCTTTTCGAGATATTGCCATAAAGGTGGACCAGGGGAGACACTAGAATGCATTTGTAAGATATGGGTATCAAATGAAAGATGTTAATGAGTATTTTGTAAGGGAGTGGGCTTTAGTTCTATAGGTGGACGCCTTTTCGGGACATCGCCATAAAGGTGGACCAGAGGTCTCTCTAGAATGTTTTCGTACGATATGGGTATCAAATGAAAAGTGGTAATGAGTATTTTAAAATGGAGTGGGCCTTAGTTCTATAGGTGGACGCCTATTCGAGATATTGCCATTAAGGTGGACCAGGGTTGACTCTAGAATGTGTTTGCAAGATACGGGTATCAAATGAAAGGTGATAATGGGTATTTTAAGAGGGAGTGGGCCTGAGTTCTATAGGTGGGCGCCTTTTCAAGATATTTCCATAAAGGTGTACCAGGGGTGACTCTAGAATATGTTTGCACGATACAGGTATCAAATGAAAGGCGATAATGAGTATTTTAAGAGGGAGTGGGCCTTAGTTCTATAGGTGGGCCTTAGTTCTGCACGACACAGGTATCAAATGAAAGGCGATAATGAGTATTTTAAAAGGGAGTGGGCCTTAGTTCTATAGGTGGGCCTTAGTTCTATAGGTGGGCGCCTTTTCAAGATTTTTCCATAAAGGTGGACCAGGGGTGACTCTAGAATGTCTTTGTACGATATGGGTATCAAATGAAAGGTGTTAATGAGTATTTTAAAAGGGAGTGGGCCTTAGTTCTATAGGTGGGCGCCACTTCGGGATATCGCCATAAAGGCGGCCAGGGGTGACTCTAGAATGTGTTTGTACGATATGCGTATCAAATGAAAGGTGTTAATGAGTATTTTAAAAGGGACTGGGCCTTAGTTTTATAGGTGGACGCCATTTCGAGATATCGACATATAGGTGGATCAGGTGTGTCTCTAGAATGTGTTCGTACGATATGGGTATCAAATGAAAGGTGGTAATGAGTATTTTAAGAGGGAGTGGGCCTTAGTTCTATAGGTGGTTGCCTTTTCGAGGTACTGCCATAAAGGTGGAACTAGGGGTGACTCTAGAAGGTGTTTGTACGATGTGAGTATCAAATGAAAGGTGTTAATGATTATTTAAAAGGGAATGGGTCTTAGTTCTATAAGTGGGCACCTTTTCGAGATATTGCCATAAAGGTGGACCAGGGGTGACTCTAGAATGTGTTTGTACGATATGGCTATCAAATGAAAGGTGTTAATGAGTATTTTAAAAGGGGTTGGGCCATAGTTCTATAGGTGGACGCCTTTTCGACATATCGTCATAAAGGTGGACCAGGGGTGACTCTAGAATGCATTTGTAAGATATGGGTATCAAATGAAAGGTGTTAATGAGTATTTTAAAAGGGAGTGTGCCTTAGTTCTATGGGTGGACGCCTTTTCGAGATATTACCATAAAGGTGGACCAGGGGTGACTCTAGAATGTGTTTGCACGCTATGGGTATCAAATGAAAGGTGGTAATGAGTATTTTAAAATGGAGTGGGCCTTAAGTCTGTAGGTGGACGCCTTTTCGAGATATTGCCATAAAGGTGGACAACGGGTGACTCTAGAATGTGTTTGTGCGATATGGGTATCAAATGAAAGGTGATAATGAGTATTTTAAAAGGGATTGACCCTTAGTTCTATAGGTGGATGCCTTTTCGAGATATTGCCATAAAGGTGGACCAGGGGTGAATCTAGAATGCGTTTGTACGATATGGGTATCAAATGAAAGGTGTTAATGATTATTTAAAAGGGAGTGGGATTTAGTTCTATAGGTGGGCGCCTTTTCGAGATATTGCCATAAAGGTGGACCAGGGATGACTCTAGAATGTGTTTGTACGATATGGGTATTAAATGAAAGGTGATAATGAGTATTTTAAGAGGAAGTGGGACTTAGTTCTATAGGTGGGTGCCTTTTCGAGATATCGCCATAAAGGTGGTGTTGGATCACCCTAATAGCATTTATAGCAAATATTAAAAACACTTATTAAGTAGCTGCTAACTACTCTCAATTTATACTAAACGCACTCTTTGTAAACATGTTCATACACACACACACACACACACACCTAACATTAAGCATTAACTATTGCACTCATTCTCAATCTCACTTATGCTTTTGGTTGTACCTACACAATTTGTTTTCCAATAAATCATTGCAAATCATCATCTTAACGTGAACGGTTCGTCGTTGTAATTTAGTCGCTATATAGTATATTCGCTGGCAAGTATATACTCACTGGTAAACAGTCGCACACCCCCACTACCTAAGTTTCATGTAACCCAGGAAAATCCTCCTTGGTTCAACATTTTGGCGCCCAAACGTGGAGCTTGTGTGCAACTTCATAGTCCAGATTGGGAGTTATCAACCGTCGAACATCACAACAACAACCGCCGATCCCGCAGTCAGCAGTTCATCGGCCGTAATTGTGCTGTACGTTTCCCGTGGACAATCGGCAGCACTGTATACAAATAATCATCTGTACATGTAAACCGTTTGCCGCTATCAACTGCCCTTTGGAAATCGTATATATGCATAAAATTATTATTTTTGTCACAGCCACCTTTTTGCATTATTTGAGTTTGCATTCATATTCGCTGTTGCGGTTCATTGCAAATAATTTTTTTGTTGATTGCTGCGCCGCTAGCGTATACACCCACGTCTAAGCTGACGTTGCTCTGCTCGTTTCGTCATTTTCGCTTGCCCTGGCTACGTCATCACTTGACTAGCAGCATTTTTCTTCGCAACCAATATTAGCACAACCCAGCAGGCAACTGAACAATCATTCAGGTCGTATACCAAGTCGCAAGTCACCATGTCCCTAGAAGAATGTAAACGCAAGCGCTCCAATATTAAACGAAATATTTCACGTATAAAATCCATTGTAGAGGCAATTAAAGATACGGATTAAAAGCCGGCGCACGCCGAACTCCAATGTCGACTAAGGATTTTGGAGTCCTACTTCAAACAAGCAATTTCCGTGCAAGCAGATATAGAAGATTTAGACCCTTCCGATAACGGTCGAGCTGACTTAGAAGACAGCTACGTGGCTGTAAAGCTCAGCATACAGGCACGACTTGGGGATGATGGTAATACCACAGTAAATTATACTGATACGGGTACACCTGCACCTGTCGTTACGTCGTCGCATCTCCCAAGGTTGTCGCTGCCTACCTTCAGTGGAGACTACGCTGAGTATAAGAACTTTATAACGTCTTTCACTCAAATTATCTCACGTGAGTCTCGACTATCAAATATAGAGCGTTTTAACTACCTTTTATCCTGCTTGAAAGGCTCAGCCCTAGAAACAGTGAAGGCCTTTCAAGTAACCAGTGAGAATTATCCCAAGGCATTAGACAGACTCAAAGAACGATTTGACAATCCGACTTTGATATTTTTAGAAGGAATCGCCTCACTTTTTACGCTGCAGCCAGCAGACAAGTCGAACGCTCAGCAGTTGAGAAGTAGTAGACAAAGCATCCGCTATCTACAGCTCGCTGGAATCACTGGGTACAAGCTCCGAGATTGCGCAAGCCATGTTGATTTATATAGTTATGGGCAAATGTGACCAGCAGACTGGCAATAAATGGAACGAGTCCCTCGACTACAAATCCCTTCCGACTTGGTCCAAATGCTCGCAGGTCTTAGAACGCCACAGCCAGTGTTTGCATTCATCTGATTCGTCAGTCACACGCAAGTCAGAATCTGGCAAGCATTATCGTGGGACGAATAGCAACCAGCAATCATCGTTTGTTGTATCCAGTTCCAATTGTGTTCTCTGTGCCAGCTCTAAACATAGACTCACTGGTTGCCCTACATTCAAGGAGATGACTTCAAATCAGCGCTTCGGTACAATGAAAACGCATGACTTATGTATCAACTGCCTTGGCAATGGGCATAGATTAGCTCAATGTCCATCAAACAGTCGCTGTCGAATATGCAAAAAAGGCCATCACACGATGGTACATCATGGCAATTCATCGCAAGCCACGTCATCGACACAGCAACCAACACCCATCACGGATATTTCGCAGTCTGCTGCACCAACTAGGCAACCAACAAACGCTACTTTTAGACCTCAATCTTATGCCGAACCGCATTCTTCGCAAGCTGCAACACATTCACATATGGGAACGTCGGAAAGCGGGCAAGTAATACTAGCAACGGCAATGGTTCTAGTCAAACACGCAACCGGTGAGTACATACTCGGCAGGGCTTTGCTTGATTCGTGTTCGCAAGTGAATTTCATAACGGACGACTTCGCCCAAAAACTTCGTCTTGGTCGTGAAAAACACCACGTTGGAATACGTAGCATCGGAAACTCACTTACAAACCTGAAGGCACGCACAACTACAACCGTCAAGTCACGGACATCGGACTTTAATTTGTCCCTACAATTCGGCATTACAACGCACATCGCCTACCAACCGGATGCTGAAATCGATACTTCGAGATGGAACCTTCCACGCAACACAACTTTGGCAGACGAAGAATTCTTCAAACCGCGCCGCATTGATCTCCTGCTTGGGACAGAGGTATTTTTCGAAGCGCTTGCCGTTGGCCAAATCTGGTTAGGAGCTAATTTACCAACATTACAAAAAACGTTGTTCGGGTGGATCGTGTCTGGCCGATATCAGCAAGAGCGTCAAGCGAATACATCTACTTGTTTGATGTCATGCGAAGACTCCATCGACGACCAATTACAGCAGCTTTGGAAACTCGAAGCTGTCAACGCACCACACAAGCAAATTCAACCGGAGCACAGCATTTGCGAAGACCACTTTTTAGCCAACACTTATCATGATGCCACTGGACGCATAACCGTAAGTCTACCTTTCAAAGATAGTCCTACTTGTCTGGGGAACTCTTTCGAAACAGCGCGTCGTCGATTCATGTCGGTCGAGAGACGGCTATTAAAATCGCCTGAGATTAAATCGCAATACATATCATTTATGGCCGAATACGAAACTCTCGGCCACATGTCCATTGTTACAAACCCGATTCTAGATGAATCTCATTTTTTCATACCACATCATTGTGTCTTTAAGCCCAGCAGCGAATCAACAAAACTTCGTGTTGTGTTCGATGCTTCATGTAAGACGACATCGCAAAAATCATTAAATGATTTACTACTAGTTGGACCAACAATTCAAACAGAGCTGTACATACTTTTGCTACGTTTTCGCTTGTTTCGATACGCCATAACCGCAGACGTCACAAAGATGTATATGCAAGTACTTTTGAATACCATTATATTCTTTGGCGAGCTTCGCCAGATGTAGAACTCCGTACGTATAAGCTAAATACCGTCACATATGGAACAGCTTCAGCGCCATACCTTGCAGTGCGCAGCCTACACTATTTGGCAGACAAATACATGCACGAGTTCCCAGTTGGTGCTCATGTGGTAAAGTCGTCTTTCTATGTGGACGATATGTTGTGTGGAGCTGACGACGTTGACGCCTTGAACACAGTAAAAACTGAAGGAATTTCTGTACTCAAGCGAGGCAACTTTCCTTTATCCAAATGGCACTCCAACCACCCAGACTTCAGAGAATGCCAAACTTCAAAGGAGCTCAACTTTACAGAAGACTTCGTTACCAGCACACTTGGTGTAACATGGGATCAACACAGTGATATGTTTTTATTCGCTTTCTTACCAAAGCAAGTCCATACGGCGGTTACAAAACGTACGATCCTTTCGACTGCATCGTCACTCTTCGACCCACTCGGATTGCTGTCACCACTTCTGATCACATCCAAAATCATATTGCAAGAATTGTGGCTTTTAAAGCTCGATTGGGACGAGTCCGTTCCACAAAACCTGCAGCAAGCTTGGAACAAATGTCTGTTATCACTCGGTTTGCTAACAACGCTTGCGGTGCCTCGTTATTGCCTGCAGCCGAACACATGCAATCTCCAACTCCACGGCTTTTGCGACGCATCAATTCGAGCATATGGTTGCGCATTGTATTTGCGCACCGAAGATGCCGATGGGAATATTGCTGTTCAATTACTTACATCAAAGTCACGTGTGGCTCCAGTCAAAAAACAATCGCTTCCGAAACTCGAGCTCTGCGGTGCGCATCTTCTCGCTCAACTGTACAATAAGGTAAAAAACATGTTTTCAAAGAAACCAATTTTCGCATTCTTTTGGACTGATTCGCAACTAGTGCTTCATTGGCTGCAACAACACTCGGTGACATTGTCAACGTTTGTAGGCAACAGAGTCTCTGACATACAGGAGTTAACAGCGAAGAGCCATTGGCGATTCGTGCCAACTCAACAAAATCCCGCAGACTTGGTATCTCGCGGCTGCACTGTCGAAGACTTGAAAACATCAAACTGGTTTTCAGTCCACGGTTCCTGCGTGAAGACGTGGCAAAATGGCCTGCTAAGGGAGAAAAATTTGACGTAGATATTAACATAGTCAACGCTGAAAAGCGAAAAAGCTTGTTTGCTGCCATTGTAGAAACAAATGACATCCTAAAAACCATCGAGGAAGTTAGCTCATAGATACGCTGTCTTCGACTCGTTGCTTGGATGTTTAGGTTCAGTGACATATGCAGAAAAAGGTCCAGACAAACGACTTCTTCGCCAACACCTCAAGAGCTGCGGCATGCATTATATTCTATCGTTTGGATGATTCAACAGCAGCACTTCGCCGACGACATCCGTTTGATCAGAAAAAATTTGCCATTGAAAGGCACCTTAAAATATTTAACACCATTTTTAGACAATTCAAGCGGCTTTGAACTTACTAAGGTTGGTGGCCGATTGGACAGCGCAGATCTACCGAACGATCAAAAGCATCCAATCTTACTACCCAGCAACTCGCAATTTGTAACAAAATACGTTCGCTACTTACATATGCAAAATTATCATGCAGGCCCCAAGGCATTGGTAGCCTTAATTCGACTCCAATTCTGGATAGTCATCGCTAGAGACGTCGCTCGCCGCATTGTTCGCTCGTGTGTCCATTGCGTCCGCTACAGACCAAAGCTGTTGCAACAGATCATGGGACCGCTGCCACCTGCACGTTTCACACCTTCTCGTCCATTTGAACGCTGTACGGTTGACTTCTGTGGACCCATAAACACATACTTGCGGATTCGTGGAAAGCCACCCAACAAGTCGTATCTGGCCGTATTCGTGTGCTTGGTCACCAAAGCAGTTCATATTGAGGTAGAATCGGACCTGTCAACGAAGGCATTTTTAAATGCACTTAAACGTATGGGTAGTCGTCGAAAAATGCCATGCGATATATATTGCGATAACGCTACGAATTTCGTCGGAGCAGCCAATCACCTAAAGGAGCTTAAGCAATTTCTGTTTAATCCTGATATACAAAAAGAAATTTTCATTTTGTTCATCAGACCTTATTAATTTTCATTTTATTCCTCCCAGGTCACCTCATTTTGGCGGGCTCTGGGAAGCAGCCGTAAAAAGCGCAAAGGGTTTGCTAAATCGCACGTTAGCAAACACCAAATTAACATTTGAAGAGCTAAGTACTGTCGCTGCTGAAATTGAAGCTATACTCAACTCTCGTCCACTATCGCCGTTGTCTTCAGACCCGAACGATTTCGGAGCTCTTACTGCTGGACAATCCTTGGTTGGTGAGTCCCTACGTGGTTTACCTGAGCGCTGCCTGGAACATAAAAATCTATCTAATTTGGATCATTTCGAGATGATCTCCTCAATTAAACAACGATTTTTGCGTCGTTGGTCCAAAGACTACATTAATGAACTCCGCTCACGGGTCAAGTGGACGACTCCTGAACCGAATCTCAATGTTGGATCCCTAGTAATAATTCACGACGACAATTTGCCACCCTTGCGCTAGAAACTTGGTCGCGTCGAATCTACAGTACCTGGTAAAGATGGTCATGTTCGTGTTGCGCACCTCCGTACTGCTAATGGGTCTTGTTGCCGCCCAATACACAAATTAGCTATCCTACCTGTAACTTGAAGAGGGTTCCTTCAACGGGGCCGGGATGTTGGATCACCCTAATAGCATTTATAGCAAATATTAAAAACACTTATTAAGTAGCTGCTAACTACTCTCAATTTATACTAAACGCACTCTTTGTAAACATGTTCATACACACACACACACACACCTAACATTAAGCATTAACTATTGCACTCATTCTCAATCTCACTTATGCTTTTGGTTGTACCTACACAATTTGTTTTCCAATAAATCATTGCAAATCATCATCTTAACGTGAACGGTTCGTCGTTGTAATTTAGTCGCTATATAGTATATTCGCTGGCAAGTATATACTCACTGGTAAACAGTCGCACACCCCCACTACCTAAGTTTCATGTAACCCAGGAAAATCCTCCTTGGTTCAACAGCTGGTCCAGGGGTGACTCTAGAATGCGTTTGTACGATACGGGTATCAAATGAAAGGTGTTAATGATTATTTAAAAGGGAGTGGGCCTTAGTTCTATAGGTGGGCGCCTTTTCGAGATATTGCCATAAAGGTGGACCAGGGGTGACTCTAGAATGTGTTTGTACGATATGGGTATTAAATGAAAGGTGATAATGAGTATTTTAAGAGGAAGTGGGACTTAGTTCTATAGGTGGGCGCCTTTTCGAGATATTGCCATAAAGGTGGACCAGGGGTGACTCTAGAATGTCTTTGTACGATATGGGTATCAAATGAAAGGTGTTAATGAGTATTTTAAAAGGGGTTGGGCCATAGTTCTATAGGTGGACGCCTTTTCGACATATCGTCATAAAGGTGGACCAGGGGTGACTCTAGAATGCATTTGTAAGATATGGGTATCAAATGAAAGGTGTTAATGAGTATTTTAAAAGGGAGTGTGCCTTAGTTCTATAGGTGGGCGCCTTTTCGAGATATTGCCATAAAGGTGGACCAGGGGTGACTCTAGAATGTGTTTGTACGATATGGCTATCAAATGAAAGGTGTTAATGAGTATTTTAAAAGGGGTTGGGCCATAGTTCTATAGGTGGACGCCTTTTCGATATATCGCCATAAAGGTGGTCCAGGGGTGACTCTAGAATGCGTTTGTACGATACCGGTATCAAATGAAAGGTGTTAATGATTATTTAAAAGGGAGTGGGCCTTAGTTCTATAGGTGGGCGCCTTTTCGAGATATTGCCATAAAGGTGGACCAGGGGTGACTCTAGAATGTGTGTGTACGATATGGGTATTAAATGAAAGGTGATAATGAGTATTTTAAGAGGAAGTGGGACTTAGTTCTATAGGTGTGCGCCTTTTCGAGATATTGCCATAAAGGTGGACCAGGGGTGACTCTAGAATGTCTTTGTACGATATGGGTATCAGATGAAAGGTGCTAATGATTATTTAAAAGGGATAGAGCCTTGGTTCTATAGGCGGGCGCCTTTTCGAGATATTGCAGTAAAGGTGGACCAGGGGTGACTCTAGAATATCTTTGTACGATATGGGTATCAAATGAAAGGTGCTAACGATTATTTAAAAGGGAGTGGGCCTTGGTTCTATAGGCGGGCGCCTTTTCGAGATATTGCCATAAAGGTTGACCAGGGGTGACTCTAGAATGTGTTTGTACAATATGGGTATCAAATGAAAGGTACTAATGAGTATTTTAAAATGGAGTGGGCTTTAGTTCTATAGGTGGATGCCATTTCGGTAAATAGCCATAAGGTGGAGCAGGGTGACTTTAGAATGCGTTTGCAAGACATGGGTATCAAATGAAAGGTGTTAAGGAGTATTTTAAAAGGGAGTGGGCCTTAGTTTATAGGTGGACGCCATTTCGGGATATCGCCATAAAGGTGGGCCAGGGGTGACTCTAGAATGTGTTTGTAGGATATGGGTATCAAATGAAAGGTTCTAACTAGTATTTAAAGTGGGAGTGGGCCTTAGTTCTACAGGTGGGCGCCTTTTCGGTATATTGCCATAAAGGTGGACCAGGGGTGACTCTAGAATGTGTTTGTACGATATGGATACTAAATGCAAGGTGTTAATGAGTATTTGAAAAGGGAGTGGGCCTTAGTTTTATAGGTGGACGTCATTTCGAGATATCGCCAAAAAGGTGGACCATGGGTGTCTCTAGAATGTGTTTGTACGATACGGGGATTAAATGAAAGGTGGTAATGAGTATTTTTAGAGGGAGTAGGCCTTAGTTCTATAGGTGGGCGCCCTTTCGAATTATTGCCATAAAGGTGGACCAGGGGTGACTCTACAATGTGTTTGTACGATATGGGTATCAAATGAAAGGTGTTAGTGATTATATAAAAGGGGGTGGGCCTTAGTTCTATAGGTGGGCGCCTTTTCGAGATATTGCCATAAAGGCTGACCAGGGGTGATTCTAGAACGTGTTTGTATGATATGGGTATCAAATGACAGGGGTTAATGAGTATTTTAAAAGGGACTGGGCCTTAGTTTTATAGGTGGACGCCATTTCGAGATATCGACATAAAGGTGGATCAGGGGTGTCTCTAGAATGTGTTTGTACGATATGGGTATCAAATGAAAGGTGATAATGAGTATTTTAAGAGGAAGTGGGCCTTAGTTATATAGGTGGTTGCCTTTTCGAAGTACTGCCATAAAGGTGGAACTAGGGGTGACTCTAGAAGGTGTTTGTACGATATGAGTATCAAATGAAAGGTGTTAATGATTATTTAAAAGGGAATGGGCCTTAGTTCTATAAGTGGGCGCCTTTTCGAGATATTGCCATAAAGGTGGACCAGGGGTGACTCTAGAATGTGTTTGTACGATATGGCTATCAAATGAAAGGGGTTAATGAGTATTTTAAAAGGGGTTGGGCCATAGTTCTATAGGTGGACGCCTTTTCGACATATCGTCATAAAGGTGGACCAGGGGTGACTCTAGAATGCATTTGTAAGATATGGGTATCAAATGAAAGGTGTTAATGAGTATTTTAAAAGGGGGTGTGCCTTAGTTCTATGGGTGGACGCCTTTTCGAGATATTACCATAAAGGTGGACCAGGGGTGACTCTAGAATGTGTTTGCACGCTATGGGTATCAACTGAAAGGTGATAATGAGTATTTTAAAATGAAGTGGGCCTTAATTCTGTAGGTGGACGCCTTTTCGAGATATTGCCATAAAGGTGGACAACGGGTGACTCTAGAATGTGTTTGTGCGATATGGGTATCAAATGAAAGGTGATAATGAGTATTTTAAAAGGGATTGACCCTTAGTTCTATAGGTGGACGCCTTTTCGATATATCGCCATAAAGGTGGTCCAGGGGTGACTCTAGAATGCGTTTGTACTATACGGGTATCAAATGAAAGGTGTTAATGATTATTTAAAAGGGAGTGGGCCTTAGTTCTATAGGTGGACGCCTTTTCGAGATATTGCCATAAAGGTGGACCAGGGGTGACTCTAGAATGTGTTTGTACGAAATGGGTATTAAATGAAAGGTGATAATGAGTATTTTAAGAGGAAGTGGGACTTATTTCTATAGGTGGGCGCCTTTTCGAGATATCGCCATAAAGGTGGTCCAGGGGTGACTCTAGAATGCGTTTGTACGATATGGGTATCAAATGAAAGGTGTTAATGATTATTTAAAAGGGAGTGGGCCTTAGTTCTATACGTGGGCGCCTTTTCGAGATATTGCCATAAAGGTGGACCGGGGGTGACTCTAGAATGTGTTTGTACGATATGGGTATTAAATGAAAGGTGATAATGAGTATTTTAAGAGGAAGTGGGACTTATTTCTATAGGTGGGCGCCTTTTCGAGATATCGCCATAAAGGTGGTCCAGGGGTGACTCTAGAATGCGTTTGTACGATACCGGTATCAAATGAAAGGTGTTAATGATTATTTAAAAGGGAGTGGGCCTTAGTTCTATAGGTGGGCGACTTTTCGAGATATTGCCATAAAGGTGGACCAGGGGTGACTCTAGAATGTGTGTGTACGATATGGGTATTAAATGAAAGGTGATAATGAGTATTTTAAGAGGAAGTGGGACTTAGTTCTATAGGTGAGCGCCTTTTCGAGATATTGCCATAAAGGTGGACCAGGGGTGATTCTAGAATGTCTTTGTACGATATGGGTATCAGATGAAAGGTGCTAATGATTATTTAAAAGGGATAGAGCCTTGGTTCTATAGGCGGGCGCCTTTTCGAGATATTGCAGTAAAGGTGGACCAGGGGTGACTCTAGAATATCTTTGTACGATATGTGTATCAAATGAAAGGTGCTAACGATTATTTAAAAGGGAGTGGGCCTTGGTTCTATAGGCGGGCGCCTTTTCGAGATATTGCCATAAAGGTTGACCAGGGGTGACTCTAGAATGTGTTTGTACAATATGGGTATCAAATGAAAGGTACTAATAATTATTTTAAAATGGAGTGGGCTTTAGTTCTATAGGTGGATGCCATTTCGGTAAATAGCCATAAGGTGGAGCAGGGTGACTTTAGAATGCGTTTGCAAGACATGAGTATCAAATGAAAGGTGTTAATGAGTATTTTAAAAGGGAGTGGGCCTTAGTTTTATAGGTGGACGCCATTTCGGGATATCGCCATAAAGGTGGGCCAGGGGTGACTCTAGAATGTGTTTGTAGGATATGGGTATCAAATGAAAGGTTCTAAGGAGTATTTAAAGTGGGAGTGGGCCTTAGTTATACAGGTGGGCGCCTTTTCGGTATATTGCCATAAAGGTGGACCAGGGGTGACTCTAGAATGTGTTTGTACGATATGGATACTAAATGAAAGGTGTTAATGAGTATTTGAAAAGGGAGTGGGCCTTAGTTTTATAGGTGGACGTCATTTCGAGATATCGCCAAAAAGGTGGACCATGGGTGTCTCTAGAATGTGTTTGTACGATACGGGTATTAAATGAAAGGTGGTAATGAGTATTTTTAGAGGGAGTAGGCCTTAGTTCTATAGGTGGGTGCCCTTTCGAATTATTGCCATAAAGGTGGACCAGGGGTGACTCTACAATGTGCTTGTACGATATGGGTATCAAATGAAAGGTGTTAGTGATTACATAAAAGGGGGTGGGCCTTAGTTCTATAGGTGGGCGCCTTTTCGAGATATTGCCATAAAGGCTGACCAGGGGTGATTCTAGAACGTGTTTGTACGATATGGGTATCAAATGACAGGGGTTAATGAGTATTTTAAAAGGGAGTGGGCCTTAGTTCTAGAGGTGGACGCCTTTTGGAGATATCACCATAAAGGTGGACCATGGGTGTCTCTAGAATGTGTTTGTACGATATGTGTATTAAATTAAAGGTGGTAATGAGTATTTTAAAATGGAGTGGGCTTCAGTTCTATAGGTGGACGCCTTTTCGAGATATTGCCATAAAGGTGGACCAGGGGTGACTATAGTATATGTTTGCACGATATGGGTATCAAATGAAAGGTGATTATGAGTATTTAAAGAGGGAGTGGGCCTTAGTTCTATAGGTGGACGCCTTTTCGAGATATTGCCATAAAGGTGGACCAGGGGTGACTCTAGAGTATTTTTGCACGATATGGGTAGCAAATGAAAGGTGATAATGGGTATTTAAAGAAGGACTGGGCCTTAGTTCTATAGGTGGACGCCTTTTCGAGATATTACCATAAGGGTGGACCAGGGGTGACTCTAGAATATTTTTGCACGATATGGGTATCAAATGAAAGGTGTTAATGAGTATTTAAAAGGGAGTGGGCCTTAGTTTTATAGGTGGACGTCATTTCGAGATATCGCCATAAAGGTGGACCTTGGGTGTCTCTAGAATATTTTTGCACGATATGGGTATCAAATGAAAGATGGTAATGAGTATTTTAAAAGGGAGTGGGCCTTATTTCAATAGGTGGGCGCCTTTTCGAGTTATTGCCATAAAGGTGGACCAAGGGTGACTCTACAATGTGTTTGTACTATATGGGTATCAAATGAAAGGTGTTAGTGATTATTTAAAAGGGAGTGTCCCTTAGTTCTATTGGTGGACGCCGTTTCGAGATATTGCCATAAAGGTGGACCAGAGGTGACTCTAGAATATGTTTGCACGATATGTGTATTAAATTAAAGATGGTAATGAGTATTTTAAAAGGAGGTGGGCCTCAGTTCTATAGGTGGACGCCTTTTCGAGATATTGCCATAAAGGTGGACCAGGGGTGACTCTAGAATGTGTTTGTACGATATGGGAATCAAATGAAAGGTGGTAATGAATATTTTAAGAGGGAATGATCCTTAGTTCTATAGGTGGGCGCCTTTTCGAGATATTGCCATAAAGGTGGATCAGGGGTGACTCTAAAATGTGTTTGTACGATATGTGTATCAAATGAAAGGCGTTAATGAGTATTTTAAAAGGGAGTGGGCCTTAGTTCTAAAGGTGGACGCCTTTTCGAGATATTGCCATAAAGGTGGACCAGGGGTGACTCTAGAATATGTTTGCACGATATGGGTATCAAGTGAAAGGTGGTAATGAGTATTTTAAAAGGGAGTGATCCTTAGTTCTATAGGTGGGCGCCTTTTCGAGATATTGCCATAAAGGTGGACAAGGAGTGCCACTAGAATGCATTTGTAAGATATGGGTATCAAATGAAAGGCGTTAATGAGTATTTTAAAAGGGAGTGGGCCTTAGTTTTATAGGTGGACGCCTTTTCGAGATATCGCCATAAAGGTGGACCATGGGTGACTCTAGAATGTGTTTGTACGATATGGGTATTAAATGAAAGGTGTTAATGAGTATTTGAAAAGGGAGTGATCCTTAGTTCTATAGGTGGGCGCCATTTCGGGATATCGCCATAAAGGTGGATCAGGAGTGACTCTAAAATGTGTTTGTACGATATGTGTATCAAATGAATGGTGGTAATGAGTATTTTAAAAGGGAGTGATCCTTAGTTCTATATGTGGGCGCCTTTTCGAGATATTGCCATAAAGATGGACAAGGAGTGCCACTAGAATGCATTTGTAAGATATGGGTATCAAATGAAAGGCGCTAATGAGTATTTTAAAAGGGAGTGGGCCTTAGTTCTATAGGTGGACGCCTTTTCGAGATATCGCCATAAAGGTGGACCAGGGGTGACTCTAGAACGTGTTTGTACGATATGGGTATCAAATGACAGGGGTTAATGAGTATTTTAAAAGGGAGTGGGCCTTAGTTCTATAGGTGGACGCCGTTTCGAGATATTGCCATAAAGGTGGACCAGGGGTGACTCTAGAATATGTTTGCACGATATGTGTATTAAATTAAAGGTGGTAATGAGTATTTTAAAAGGGAGTGGGCCTCAGTTCTATAGGTGGACGCCTTTTCGAGATATTGCCATAAAGGTGGACCAGGGGTGACTCTAGAATGTGTTTGTACGATATGGGAATCAAATGAAAGGTGTTAATGAGTATTTTAATAGGGAGTGGGCCTTAGTTCTATAAGTGGACGCCATTTCGGGATATCGCCATAAAGGTGGATCAGGAGTGACTCTAAAATGTGTTTGTACGATATGTGTATCAAATGAATGGTGGTAATGAGTATTTTAAAAGGGAGTGATCCTTAGTTCTATACGTGGGCGCCTTTTCGAGATATTGCCATAAAGGTGGACAAGGAGTGCCACTAGAATGCATTTGTAAGATATGGGTATCAAATGAAAGGCGTTAATGAGTATTTTAAGAGGGAGTGGGCCTTAGTTCTATAGGTGGACGCCTTTTCGAGATTTTTCCATAAAGGTGGACCAGGGGTGTCTCTAGAATGTGTTTGTACGATATGGGTATTAAATGAAAGGTGGTAATGAGTATTTTAAGAGGGAGTAGGCCTTAGTTCTATAGGTGGGCGCCTTTTCGAGATATTGCCACAAAGGTGGACCAGGGGTGACTCTAGAATGTGTTTGTACGATATGGGTATTAAATGGAAGGTGGTAATGAGTATTTTAAAAGGGAGTGGGCCTCAGTTCTATAGGTGGGCGCCTTTTCGAGATATTGCCACAAAGGTGGACCATGGGTGACTCTAGAATGTGTTTGTACGATATGGGTATTAAATGAAAGGTGGAAATGAGTATTTGAAAAGGGAGTGGGCCTTAGTTTTATAGGTGGACGCCTTTTCGAGATATTGCCATAAAGGTGGACCAGGGGTGTCTCTAGAATGTGTTTGTACGATATGGGTATTAAATGAAAGGTTTTAATGAGTATTTGAAAAGGGAGTGTGCCTTAGTTTTATAGGTGGACGTCATTTCGAGATATCGCCATAAAGGTAGACCATGGGTGACTCTAGAATGTGTTTGTACGATATGGGTATTAAATGAAAGGTTTTAATGAGTATTTGAAAAGGGAGTGGGCCTTAGTTTTATAGGTGGACGTCATTTCGAGATATCGCCAAAAAGGTGGACCATGGGTGTCTCTAGAATGTGTTTGTACGATATGGGTATTAAATGAAAGGTGGTAATGAGTATTTTAAAAGGGAGTGGGCCTCAGTTCTATAGGTGGGCGCCTTTTCGAGATATTGCCACAAAGGTGGACCAGGGGTGACTCTAGAATGTGTTTGTACGATATGGGTATTAAATGAAAGGTGGTAATGAGTATTTTAAAAGGGAGTGGGCCTCAGTTCTATAGGTGGGCGCCTTTTCGAGATATTGCCACAAAGGTGGACCATGGGTGACTCTAGAATGTGTTTGTACGATATGGGTATTAAATGAAAGGTGTTAATGAGTATTTGAAAAGGGAGTGGGCCTTAGTTTTATAGGTGGACGTCATTTCGAGATATCGCCAAAAAGGTGGACCATGGGTGTCTCTAGAATGTGTTTGTACGATATGGGTATTAAATGAAAGGTGGTAATGAGTATTTTAAAAGGGAGTGGGCCTCAGTTCTATAGGTGGACGCCTTTTCGAGATATTGCCATAAAGGTGGACCAGGGGTGTCTCTAGAATGTGTTTGTACGATATGGGTATTAAATGAAAGGTGGTAATGAGTATTTTAAAAGGGAGTGGGTCTCAGTTCTATAGGTGGGCGCCTTTTCGAGATATTGCCACAAAGGTGGACCAGGGGTGACTCTAGAATTTGTTTGTACGATATGGGTATTAAATGAAAGGTGTTAATGAGTATTTTAAGAGGGAGTGGGCCTTAGTTCTATAGGTGGGCGCCTTTTCAAGATTTTTCCATAAAGGTGGACCAGGCGTGACTCTAGAATGTGTTTGTACGATATGGGAATCAAATGAAAGGTGGTAATGAGTATTTTAAGAGGGAGTGGGCCTTAGTTCTATAGGTGGGCGCCTTTTCAAGATTTTTCCATAAAGGTGGACCAGGGGTGTCTCTAGAATGTGTTTGTACGATATGGGTATTAAATGAAAGGTGGTAATGAGTATTTTAAGAGGGAGTAGGCCTTAGTTCTATAGGTGGGCGCCCTTTCGAGTTATTGCCATAATGGTGGACCAGGGGTGACTCTACAATGTGTTTGTACTATATGGGTATCAAATGAAAGGTGTTAGTGATTATTTAAAAGGGAGTGTGCCTTAGTTCTATTGGTGGACGCCGTTTCGAGATATTGCCATAAAGGTGGACCAGGGGTATCTCTAGAATATGTTTGCACGATATGTGTATTAAATTAAAGATGGTAATGAGTATTTTAAAAGGGAGTGGGCCTCAGTTCTATAGGTGGACGCCTTTTCGAGATATTGCCATAAAGGTGGACCAGGGGTGACTCTAGAATGTGTTTGTACGATATGGGAATCAAATGAAAGGTGGTAATGAGTATTTTAAGAGGGAGTGATCCTTAGTTCTATAGGTGGGCGCCTTTTCGGGATATCGCCATAAAGGTGGATCAGTAGTGACTCTAAAATGTGTTTGTACGATATGTGTATCAAATGAATGGTGGTAAGGAGTATTTTAAAAGGGAGTGATCCTTAGTTCTATAGGTGGGCGCCTTTTCGAGATATTGCCATAAAGATGGACAAGGAGTGCCACTAGAATTCATTTGTAAGATATGGGTATCAAATGAAAGGCGTTAATGAGTATTTTAAAAGGGAGTGGGCCTTAGTTCTATAGGTGGACACCTTTTCGAGATATCGCCATAAAGGTGGACCAGGGGTGACTCTAGAACGTGTTTGTACGATATGGGTATCAAATGACAGGGGTTAATGAGTATTTTAATAGGGAGTGGGCCTTAGTTCTATAGGTGGACGCCGTTTCGAGATATTGCCATAAAGGTGGACCAGGGGTGACTCTAGAATATGTTTGCACGATATGTGTATTAAATTAAAGGTGGTAATGAGTATTTTAAAAGGGAGTGGGCCTCAGTTCTATAGGTGGACGCCTTTTCGAGATATTGCCATAAAGGTGGACCAGGGGTGACTCTAGAATGTGTTTGTACGATATGGGAATCAAATGAAAGGTGTTAATGAGCATTTTAATAGGGAGTGGGCCTTAGTTCTATAAGTGGACGCCATTTCGGGATATCGCCATAAAGGTGGATCAGGAGTGACTCTAAAATGTGTTTGTACGATATGTGTATCAAATGAATGGTGGTAATGAGTATTTTAAAAGGGAGTGATCCTTAGTTCTATAGGTGGGCGCCTTTTCGAGATATTGCCATAAAGGTGGACAAGGAGTGCCACTAGAATGCATTTGTAAGATATGGGTATCAAATGAAAGGCGTTAATGAGTATTTTAAAAGGGAGTGGGCCTTAGTTCTATAGGTGGACACCTTTTCGAGATATCGCCATAAAGGTGGACCAGGGGTGACTCTAGAACGTGTTTGTACGATATGGGTATCAAATGACAGGGGTTAATGAGTATTTTAATAGGGAGTGGGCCTTAGTTCTATAGGTGGACGCCGTTTCGAGATATTGCCATAAAGGTGGACCAGGGGTGACTCTAGAATATGTTTGCACGATATGTGTATTAAATTAAAGGTGGTAATGAGTATTTTAAAAGGGAGTGGGCCTCAGTTCTATAGGTGGACGCCTTTTCGAGATATTGCCATAAAGGTGGACCAGGGGTGACTCTAGAATGTGTTTGTACGATATGGGAATCAAATGAAAGGTGTTAATGAGCATTTTAATAGGGAGTGGGCCTTAGTTCTATAAGTGGACGCCATTTCGGGATATCGCCATAAAGGTGGATCAGGAGTGACTCTAAAATGTGTTTGTACGATATGTGTATCAAATGAATGGTGGTAATGAGTATTTTAAGAGGGAGTGAGCCTTAGTTCTATAGGTGGACGCCTTTTCGAGATATCGCTATAAAGGTGGACCATGGGTGACTCTAGAATGTGTTTGTACGATATGGGTATTAAATGAAAGGTTTTAATGAGTATTTGAAAAGGGAGTGGGCCTTAGTTTTATAGGTGGACGTCATTTCGAGATATCGCCAAAAAGGTGGACCATGGGTGTCTCTAGAATGTGTTTGTACGATATGGGTATTAAATGAAAGGTGGTAATGAGTATTTTAAAAGGGAGTGGGCCTCAGTTCTATAGGTGGGCGCCTTTTCGAGATATTGCCACAAAGGTGGACCAGGGGTGACTCTAGAATGTGTTTGTACGATATGGGTATTAAATGAAAGGTGGTAATGAGTATTTTAAAAGGGAGTGGGCCTCAGTTCTATAGGTGGGCGCCTTTTCGAGATATTGCCACAAAGGTGGACCATGGGTGACTCTAGAATGTGTTTGTACGATATGGGTATTAAATGAAAGGTGTTAATGAGTATTTGAAAAGGGAGTGGGCCTTAGTTTTATAGGTGGACGTCATTTCGAGATATCGCCAAAAAGGTGGACCATGGGTGTCTCTAGAATGTGTTTGTACGATATGGGTATTAAATGAAAGGTGGTAATGAGTATTTTAAAAGGGAGTGGGCCTCAGTTCTATAGGTGGACGCCTTTTCGAGATATTGCCATAAAGGTGGACCAGGGGTGTCTCTAGAATGTGTTTGTACGATATGGGTATTAAATGAAAGGTGGTAATGAGTATTTTAAAAGGGAGTGGGCCTGAGTTCTATAGGTGGGCGCCTTTTCGAGATATTGCCACAAAGGTGGACCAGGGGTGACTCTAGAATTTGTTTGTACGATATGGGTATTAAATGAAAGGTGTTAATGAGTATTTTAAGAGGGAGTGGGCCTTAGTTCTATAGGTGGGCGCCTTTTCAAGATTTTTCCATAAAGGTGGACCAGGGGTGACTCTAGAATGTGTTTGTACGATATGGGAATCAAATGAAAGGTGGTAATGAGTATTTTAAGACGGAGTGTGCCTTAGTTCTATAGGTGGGCGCCTTTTCAAGATTTTTCCATAAAGGTGGACCAGGGGTGTCTCTAGAATGTGTTTGTACGATATGGGTATTAAATGAAAGGTGGTAATGAGTATTTTAAGAGGGAGTAGGCCTTAGTTCTATAGGTGGGCGCCTTTTCGAGATATTGCCATAAAGGTGGACAAGGAGTGCCACTAGAATGCATTTGTAAGATATGGGTATCAAATGAAAGGCGTTAATGAGTATTTTAAAAGGGAGTGGGCCTTAGTTCTATAGGTGGCCGCCTTTTCGAGATATCGCCATAAAGGTGGACCATGGGTGACTCTAGAATGTGTTTGTACGATATGGGTATTAAATGAAAGGTGTTAATGAGTATTTGAAAAGGGAGTGATCCTTAGTTCTATAGGTGGGCGCCATTTCGGGATATCGCCATAAAGGTGGATCAGGAGTGACTCTAAAATGTGTTTGTACGATATGTGTATCAAATGAATGGTGGTAAGGAGTATTTTAAAAGGGAGTGATCCTTAGTTCTATAGGTGGGCGCCTTTTCGAGATATTGCCATAAAGGTGGATCAGGGGTGACTCTAAAATGTGTTTGTACGATATGGGAATCAAATGAAAGGTGGTAAAGAGTATTTTAAGAGGGAGTGATCCTTAGTTCTATTGGTGGACGCCGTTTCGAGATATTGCCATAAAGGTGGACCAGAGGTGACTCTAGAATATGTTTGCACGGTGTGTGTATTAAATTAAAGATGGTAATGAGTATTTTAAGAGGGAGTGGGCCTCAGTTCTATAGGTGGACGCCTTTTCGAGATATTGCCATAAAGGTGGACCAGGGGTGACTCTAGAATGCGTTTGTATGATATGAGAATCAAATGAAAGGTGGTAATGAATATTTTAAGAGGGAGTGATCCTTAGTTCTATAGGTGGGCGCCTTTTCGAGATATTGCCATAAAGGTGGATCAGGGGTGACTCTAAAATGTGTTTGTACGATATGTGTATCAAATGAATGGTGGTAATGAGTATTTTAAAAGGGAGTGATCCTTAGTTCTATAGGTGGGCGCCTTTTCGAGATATTGCCATAAAGGTGGACAAGGGGTGCCTCTAGAATGCATTTGTAAGATATGGGTATCAAATGAAAGGTGTTAATGAGTATTTTAAAAGGGAGTGGGCCTTATTTCTATAGGTGGACGCCTTTTCGAGATATTGCCATAAAGGTGGACCATGGGTGACTCTAGAATATGTTTGCACGATATGGGTATCAAGTGAAAGGTGGTAATGAGTATTTTAAAAGGGAGTGGGCCTTAGTTCTAAAGGTGGACGCCTTTTCGAGATATTGCCATAAAGGTGGACCAGGGGTGACTCTAGAATATGTTTGCACGATATGGGTATCAAGCGAAAGGTGGTAATGAGTATTTTAAAAGGGAGTGATCCTTAGTTCTATAGGTGGACGCCTTTTCGAGATATTGCCATAAAGGTGGACAAGGAGTGCCACTAGAATGCATTTGTAAGATATGGGTATCAAATGAAAGGCGTTAATGAGTATTTTAAAAGGGAGTGGGTCTTAGTTCTATAGGTGGACGCCTTTTCGAGATATCGCCATAAAGGTGGACCATGGGTGACTCTAGAATGTGTTTGTACGATATGGGTATTAAATGAAAGGTGTTAATGAGTATTTGAAAAGGGAGTGATCCTTAGTTCTATAGGTGGGCGCCATTTCGGGATATCGCCATAAAGGTGGATCAGGAGTGACTCTAAAATGTGTTTGTACGATATGTGTATCAAATGAATGGTGGTAAGGAGTATTTTAAAAGGGAGTGATCCTTAGTTCTATAGGTGGGCGCCTTTTCGAGATATTGCCATAAAGATGGACAAGGAGTGCCACTAGAATGCATTTGTAAGATATGGGTATCAAATGAAAGGCGTTAATGAGTATTTTAAAAGGGAGTGGGCCTTAGTTCTATAGGTGGACACCTTTTCGAGATATCGCCATAAAGGTGGACCAGGGGTGACTCTAGAACGTGTTTGTACGATATGGGTATCAAATGACAGGGGTTAATGAGTATTTTAAAAGGGAGTGGGCCTTAGTTCTATAGGTGGACGCCGTTTCGAGATATTGCCATGAAGGTGGACCAGGGGTGACTCTAGAATATGTTTGCACGATATGTGTATTAAATTAAAGGTGGTAATGAGTATTTTAAAAGGGAGTGGGCCTCAGTTCTATAGGTGGACGCCTTTTCGAGATATTGCCTTAAAGGTGGACCAGGGGTGACTCTAGAATGTGTTTGTACGATATGGGAATCAAATGAAAGGTGTTAATGAGTATTTTAATAGGGAGTGGGCCTTAGTTCTATAAGTGGACGCCATTTCGGGATATCGCCATAAAGGTGGATCAGGAGTGACTCTAAAATGTGTTTGTACGATATGTGTATCAAATGAATGGTGGTAATGAGTATTTTAAAAGGGAGTGATCCTTAGTTCTATAGGTGGGCGCCTTTTCGAGATATTGCCATAAAGGTGGATAAGGAGTGCCACTAGAATGCATTTGTAAGATATGGGTATCAAATGAAAGGCGTTAATGAGTATTTTAAGAGGGAGTGGGCCTTAGTTCTATAGGTGGACGCCTTTTCGAGATATCGCCATAAAGGTGGACCATGGGTGACTCTAGAATGTGTTTGTACGATATGGGTATTAAATGAAAGGTTTTAATGAGTATTTGAAAAGGGAGTGGGCCTTAGTTTTATAGGTGGACGTCATTTCGAGATATCGCCAAAAAGGTGGACCATGGGTGTCTCTAGAATGTGTTTCTACGATATGGGTATTAAATGAAAGGTGGTAATGAGTATTTTAAAAGGGAGTGGGCCTCAGTTCTATGGGTGGGCGGCTTTTCGAGATATTGCCACAAAGGTGGACCAGGGGTGACTCTAGAATGTGTTTGTACGATATGGGTATTAAATGAAAGGTGGTAATGAGTATTTTAAAAGGGAGTGGGCCTCAGTTCTATAGGTGGGCGCCTTTTCGAGATATTGCCACAAAGGTGGACCATGGGTGACTCTAGAATGTGTTTGTACGATATGGGTATTAAATGAAAGGTGTTAATGAGTATTTGAAAAGGGAGTGGGCCTTAGTTTTATAGGTGGACGTCATTTCGAGATATCGCCAAAAAGGTGGACCATGAGTGTCTCTAGAATGTGTTTGTACGATATGGGTATTAAATGAAAGGTGGTAATGAGTATTTTAAAAGGGAGTGGGCCTCAGTTCTATAGGTGGACGCCTTTTCGAGATATTGCCATAAAGGTGGACCAGGGGTGTCTCTAGAATGTGTTTGTACGATATGGGTATTAAATGAAAGGTGGTAATGAGTATTTTAAAAGGGAGTGGGCCTCAGTTCTATAGGTGTGCGCCTTTTCGAGATATTGCCACAAAGGTGGACCAGGGGTGACTCTAGAATTTCTTTGTACGATATGGGTATTAAATGAAAGGTGTTAATGAGTATTTTAAGAGGGAGTGGGCCTTAGTTCTATAGGTGGGCGCCTTTTCAAGATTTTTCCATAAAGGTGGACCAGGGGTGACTCTAGAATGTGTTTGTACGATATGGGAATCAAATGAAAGGTGGTAATGAGTATTTTAAGAGGGAGTGGGCCTTAGTTCTATAGGTGGGCGCCTTTTCAAGATTTTTTCATAAAGGTGGACCAGGGGTGTCTCTAGAATGTGTTTGTACGATATGGGTATTAAATGAAAGGTGGTAATGAGTATTTTAAGAGGGAGTAGGCCTTAGTTCTATAGGTGGGCGCCCTTTCGAGTTAGTGCCATAATGGTGGACCAGGGGTGACTCTACAATGTGTTTGTACTATATGGGTATCAAATGAAAGGTGTTAGTGATTATTTAAAAGGGAGTGTGCCTTAGTTCTATTGGTGGACACCGTTTCGAGATATTGCCATAAAGGTGGACCAGGGGTGTCTCTAGAATATGTTTGCACGATATGTGTATTAAATTAAAGATGGTAATGAGTATTTTAAAAGGGAGTGGGCCTCAGTTCTATAGGTGGACGCCTTTTCGAGATATTGCCATAAAGGTGGACCAGGGGTGACTCTAGAATGTGTTTGTACGATATGGGAATCAAATGAAAGGTGGTAATGAGTATTTTAAGAGGGAGTGATCCTTAGTTCTATAGGTGGGCGCCTTTTCGAGATATTGCCATAAAGGTGGATCAGGGGTGACTCTAAAATGTGTTTGTACGATATGTGTATCAAATGAATGGTGGTAATGAGTATTTTAAAACGGAGTGATCCTTAGTTCTATAGGTGGGCGCCTTTTCGAGATATTGCCATAAAGGTGGACAAGGGGTGCCTCTAGAATGCATTTGTAAGATATGGGTATCAAATGAAAGGCGTTAATGAGTATTTTAAAAGGGAGTGGGCCTTATTTCTATAGGTGGACGCCTTTTCGAGATATTGCCATAAAGGTGGACCAGGGGTGACTCTAGAATATGTTTGCACGATATGGGTATCAAGTGAAAGGTGGTAATGAGTATTTTAAAAGGGAGTGGGCCTTAGTTCTAAAGGTGGACGCCTTTTCGAAATATCGCCATAAAGGTGGACCAGGGGTGTCTCTAGAATGTGATTGTACGATATGGGTATCAAATTAAAGGTGGTAATGATTATTTTAAAAGGGAAGGGGCCTTGGTTCTATAGGCGGGCGCCTTTTCGAGATATTGCCATAAAGGTAGACCAGGGGTGACTCTAGAATATCTTTGTACGATATGGGTATCAAATGAAAGGTGCTAATGATTATTTAAAAGGGAGTGGGCCTTGGTTCTATAGGCGGGCGCCTTTTCGAGATATTGCCATAAAGGTGGACCAGGGGTGACACTGGAATGCATTTGTAAGATATGGGTATCAAATGAAAGGTGCTAATGAGTATTTTAAAAGGGAGTGGGCTTTAGTTCTATAGGTGGACGCCTTTTCGGGATATCGCCATAAAGGTGGACCAGGGGTCCCTCTAGAATGTTTTCGTACGATATGGGTATCAAATGAAAAGTGGTAATGAGTATTTTAAAATGGAGTGGGCCTTAGTTCTATAGGTGGACGATATGGGAACCAAATGAAAAGTGATAATGAGTATTTTAAGAGGGAGTGGGCCTTAGTTCTATAGGTGGGCACCTTTTCAAGATTTTTCCATAAAGGTGGACCAGGGGTGTCTCTAGAATGTGTTTGTACGATATGGGTATTAAATGAAAGGTGCTAATGAGTATTTTAAAAGGGAGTGGGCCTCAGTTCTATAGGTGGACGCCTTTTCGAGATTTTGCCATAAAGGTGGACCAGGGGTGACTCTAGAATGTGTTTGTACGATATGGGAATCAAATGAAAGGTGGTAATGAGTATTTTAAGAGGGAGTAGGCCTTAGTTCTATAGGTGGGCGCCCTTTCGAGTTATTGCCATAATGGTGGACCAGGGGTGACTCTACAATGTGTTTGTACTATATGGGTATCAAATGAAAGGTGTTAGTGATTATTTAAAAGGGAGTGTGCCTTAGTTCTATTGTTGGACGCCGTTTCGAGATATTGCCATATAGGTGGACCAGGGGTGTCTCTAGAATATGTTTGCACGATATGTGTATTAAATTAAAGATGGTAATGAGTATTTTAAAAGGGAGTGGGCCTCAGTTCTATAGGTGGACGCCTTTTCGAGATATTGCCATAAAGGTGGACCAGGGGTGACTCTAGAATGTGTTTGTACGATATGGGAATCAAATGAAAGGTGGTAATGAGTATTTTAAGAGGGAGTGATCCTTAGTTCTATAGGTGGGCGCCTTTTCGAGATATTGCCATAAAGGTGGATCAGAGGTGACTCTAAAATGTGTTTGTACGATATGTGTATCAAATGAATGGTGGTAATGAGTATTTTAAAACGGAGTGATCCTTAGTTCTATAGGTGGGCGCCTTTTCGAGATATTGCCATAAAGGTGTACAAGGGGTGCCTCTAAAATGCATTTGTAAGATATGGGTATCAAATGAAAGGCGTTAATGAGTATTTTAAAAGGGAGTGGGCCTTATTTCTATAGGTGGACGCCTTTTCGAGATATTGCCATTAAGGTGGACCAGGGGTGACTCTAGAATGTGTTTGCACGATATGTGTATTAAATTAAAGGTGGTAATGAGTATTTTAAAAGTGAGTGGGCCTCAGTTCTATAGGTGGACGCCTTTTCGAGATATTGCCATAAAGGTGACCAGGGGTGACTCTAGAATGTGTTTGTACGATATGGGAATCAAATGAAAGGTGTTAATGAGTATTTTAATAGGGAGTGGGCCTTAGTTCTATAAGTGGACGCCATTTCGGGATATCGCCATAAAGGTGGATCAGGAGTGACTCTAAAATGTGTTTGTACGATATGTGTATCAAATGAATGGTGGTAATGAGTATTTTAAAAGGGAGTGATCCTTAGTTCTATAGGTGGGCGCCTTTTCGAGATATTGCATAAAGGTGGACAAGGAGTGCCACTAGAATGTGTTTGTACGATATGGGAATCAAATGAAAGGTGGTAATGAGTATTTTAAGAGGGAGTGATCCTTAGTTCTATAGGTGGGCGCCTTTTCGAGATATTGCCATAAAGGCGGATCAGGGGTGACTCTAAAATGTGTTTGTACGATATGTGTATCAAATGAATGGTGGTAATGAGTATTTTAAAACGGAGTGATCCTTAGTTCTATAGGTGGGCGCCTTTTCGAGATATTGCCATAAAGGTGGACAAGGGGTGCCTCTAGAATGCATTTGTAAGATATGGGTATCAAATGAAAGGCGTTAATGAGTATTTTAAAAGGGAGTGGGCCTTATTTCTATAGGTGGACGCCTTTTCGAGATATTGCCATAAAGGTGGACCAGGGGTGACTCTAGAATATGTTTGCACGATATGGGTATCAAGTGAAAGGTGGTAATGAGTATTTTAAAAGGGAGTGGGCCTTAGTTCTAAAGGTGGACGCCTTTTCGAGATATCGCCATAAAGGTGGACCAGGGGTGTCTCTAGAATGTGATTGTACGATATGGGTATCAAATTAAAGGTGGTGATGATTATTTTAAAAGGGAGTGGACCTTGGTTCTATAGGGGGGCGCCTTTTCGAGATATTGCCATAATGGTAGACCAGGGGTGACTCTAGAATATCTTTGTACGATATGGGTATGAAATGAAAGGTGCTAATGATTATTTAAAAGGGAGTGGGCCTTGGTTCTATAGGCGGGCGCCTTTTCGAGATATTGCCATAAAGGTGGACCAGGGGTGACACTGGAATACATTTGTAAGATATGGGTATTTGAGCGACTGTCGTAGTCGCCAACAGCCAACCCTTCTATTTAATAGAAATTAGGCTTAAGGAAACCTAAACCTGAATTTACCTGAATTTTATATTGAAGTTTTTACATATGTACCTTTTACGTATAAGTATGCATCGTGAATTATTTGCATGTACAAATACGTATATTCTATATTACGTACATATTCCTTATTAACGTTAAGTATTTGAGACGTTTGTGTTGTACGCTAACACGCCAGCGTATTTCACCTCTCTGGCAACCCCAACAATGGGTTGACAGATGTGACTATGTACGTACATACATATATTTATTATTGCTTTGACATTTCTTTTATATTTTTTATACTACTCGAAATTCTTTTACCATCGCGGTTGTGATCTCTTTTTCTCTTTTAAATTAAATTAAATGTAAAGAAATTGTTAACCCATCTGGAAAAACAGGACTTTATAATTCCTGTAATATTATAATTAAAGTGAGTGAATTCAATGTTGTTTTATTTACAAACAAACCTCCCATAAACAACGAGGTGAGCTTATATTGCCATCCATCCACATTGCCACCACCGCCATATACCATCATAACATCGCCATCGCCACCGCCGCATCCACAACAGCTATATACTCCCAGGAAAGGAAAGTTGAATCGTGTCCCAGCACAGCCAGGTAAATTGTGTATTGCCAGCTCCCCTAAACAGTGGTCCTTCGACGCCACTAAGGAAACCAGCGCAATAAAAACGCAAGTACCTTCGCCCTTTTCGTAAACCGTGAGTATTAAATGAGATAATACAACCCAATCACGGAAAAAATACATATAAACAAAGAAAATTAAGGCAAATTTCATTTTCGAGGATTATTATTTCCCGCCAATAATCCTCATTTCCCGCCAAATTTTCTCAAGTTCCCACCAAATTGGCACGTACCATTTCGTATATATATACATATAGCAATAACCCCATATTGCAAAACTCAGTACGGTATATGTGCAAAGCAAAATAAGAAAAACTCAGTAGTTAGCTACAGTGGGCACACTTGCTAAAAGCACCCCTTATATTTTAATGCGACAAATCTCTTAATAATTTTAAATTTCCTCATTTTAAATTAAAATATCTCTTGTCGGTTATTAAATATATTGCACAACCTCTGCTAACTTCTGATTTTTCCCAATTTAAATTAATACAAAACGCAAAAAATATTTTCAAATCTCCATACTTGCGTATACATACATACGGATATACAAAAGAAAGAAAACGACATAAGCGGTGAAATAAAATATCGTGCACAGTGGTACAAGAGTGGTGCAGTGCGTATTATAGCACTTTTCTCGCATTAAATTTGCACGCTATAATTTCTCAATCCCCATTAAGAATTTCGATAAGCTACTAATTTCTCTCTCCTCAAAGCCCCTACAGTCCAACAAATCGAAGCTAAATAAGACTCCTCTAAGTCACACAAAAAAAAAAAAAAAAAATAAAAATACACATTTTTAGATAATCTCATACGTATCAAAATTATAATAATTTACCCCCGAGATACTTTTAATACGTATATATACATATATCTCACACATAATTTTTCCCACGTATATTTAAACCACCCTCATATATTAAATATAGTGCAAACGCAGCACAGTGGTAAAATTTTCTCAGTCTCACCCTCAAATAAATTTAGCTTAAAAACTTTTTTTTGGTTTTGAAAAGTACTCTCTCTTGCTATTTAACGTGAATATTTTAACGTAACTCCCTCACATAGTTAAAAGCAAATACTCTCTCTTCAAAAAAAAAAAAAAGTTTTCTCTCTGAAGTTAAATTTTTTGTTGATTCTCAACTCTAAGCGACATAAAACAAAGCTCAAAAATGAGTGACGATGAAACCAAAAAAGGTGGCTCCAAAACTCAAGGAGTTAAAAATTTAAAATCTCGTCTGCCCCCAAAAAATTTACATCCGAAAGGGACAATTTTTTGGAATATTGTGCTCGGTTTAGGTCGACGTCGCTCCAAGACAACACGGAGTCCTCACTCAAAATAAAAAACGCCAATATAGACAAATTTTGGAATAGAGTCCAAACAGTCTTCGATAAGATTGTCGAAACCCCAGATCAGGACCTGCCCGAAGATTTTCCAACATCTGCTAATAGCATATACAGGTCCTGTCTCATAGCATACGAAGACACAAAAGCCCAGATAGAAGACCAGCTTCACTTGCTTAAACAAGCAAATGCCCCCGCTCCCCCTACCGTCACACCAGCTCCATCTGACAACTCCGGTATTTCGCTAAAAATCCCTCCCTGCGATACCGAAATATTTTATGGTGGTTATGAAAAATGGCCCTCATTTCGTGACATGTTCACAGCCGTTTATATTAACCACCCGAAACTCTCCCAAGCGCAAAAATTGTATCACCTCAGATACAAAACCCAAGGAAAGGCAGCTCAAATAGTCAACCAATTTCCCTTGACTGACGACAACTTTGCCTTAGCGTGGGAAGCCCTAAAGGCCCGATACGAGAACAGACGAGTTCTCGTAGATAACCAAATACGGGCCCTGATGAACTTAAAAACTATCACTACCGAAAACAGTGAAGACATTCAAAGGTTGCAATCGTCGGTAAATAATTGCCTTCAAATTCTCGCCACGCAACAAGTCTCCACAGATAACTGGGACCCCATACTTATTTATCTCGTGACCTCTAAACTCCCAGAAAATACAGTCACGTTGTGGGAGCAATCTCTAACCTCAAGAAGAGAACTTCCCAACTGGTCCCAAATGGACCAGTTCCTCACAACGCGATACGAAGTGGTAGAAAGAGTTGATCAATGGCGCCCAAGTAAAAGTAAATTCACTCCTCCTCAAACTAGGCCGCCATTTAAACCCCAACAGTCACATGCGTTTCCAAATAAACCGACCTCCCACACCCAGTCCCATGTGACAGAGCAGCGGACAATGTACAAGTGCGCTATGTGTAAAACCTCATCTCACCCCCTTATAAGTTGCTTCAAATTTAAGAAGCTGTCGACCTCTGATCGCAGAAGGTTTGTGAGAGAAAACAATATGTGTTTCACTTGCCTCTCTCAGTCACACATATTGAAAGACTGTTCCAGTACTCAAACTTGCAATCAATGTCAAGATCGGCACAACTCAGTTCTTCACGAAGACTCATCTCAAGTGCCGAAAAGACAACCCTCACGATTGCAAAGGACAGCCTCACAAGCCACCACCACGAATTCCACAGTCTCACCCGGTAATACTCCCGATCAAGCCAATGCTCTGGATGAAAGCCCTTCATGCTCGCAGAAAAGCCAAGTGCAATCGTTTTATTCCGAAAACGATTGTGAAATAATTTTAACCACGGCTATCGTTCCCGTAGAGCATAAAGGAGAAATTTTTAAACTACGAGCTCTTGTGGATCAGGGATCTGAACGAACCTTTATCTCTACCAGAGCCCAAGATAGACTCAAACTCCCATTCAAACCCTCTAGATTTGAAACATCAGGGATGGGCGGCAAGGTAGTTCAGACCTCAAACAAATTGTGCTCTCTGACTTTGGTATCCCCCGATTTCAAAACCAGAATAAGTGCAGAGGCAATAGTATTACCCCGGCTAACAAAAATGCTCCCCTCGCTTAAGCTCACTAGCGAGCTTCAAGCAAAATGGGCACACCTCAACCTCGCAGACTCGAACTGTCACTCCCCCTCGCAAATAGATCTCGTCCTAGGCAGTGATGTAATACCGCAAATCATCCAAAATGGCGTTGAGAAACTTTCCCCTCATCTTCTAGCGCAGAAAACCATTTTTGGATGGATTCTGAACGGTAGAGCCCCTGTGATGGTAAACGCTTTCTGCATGCAAGTGTCAGAAGTGTCGAACGAAGATCTTAACTCTCTATTGCGTAAATTCTGGGAATTGGAGGAAGTTCCCACCAAACCCCAAATAATCCCAGAAGACGAGTTTTGCGAAAATTTCTATGCAGCCACAACCTCACGCGATGATAACGGTCGTTATATCGTAAGGCTGCCGTTTAAACCCAGCTTCCCAGAGTCAATCTCATTATCCCACTCTCGGTCTTCAGCTCTAAGCCAGTTTCTTGGAATGGAGAGAAGTCTGCAGAAGAAAGGGGATTTAAAGACTCAATATGATAGTGTTCTAGAAGAATACCTCACCCTCGATCATATGGAGGAAACCGGCTCCTATGAAAAATTTGACGGAGGAAAATGCCTCTCATTTTATCTTCCTCATCACGCAGTTGTCAAACCCGAGAAAAAGACATCAAAGGTGCGGGTCGTGTTTAACGCCTCAAAGAAGTCGGCATCTGGACATGCGCTCAACGACGTTCTTTATACCGGCCCTACTCTCCAGCCCGATCTGATGCTTCTGATTCTCAAGTGGCGTACCTACCAATTTGTTTTTAACGGAGACGTAGAAAAAATGTATCGTCAAATCATAATGCATGAAGACGACAGAGACTATCAGAGGATCGTCTTTCGCTCATCTCCGAGCGACCCCATAAAAGACTATCGTCTGAAAACAGTCACATTTGGTGTGAACTGTGCCCCCTACCTCGCCATACGTACTCTTCACCAACTGGCCAAAGATGTAAAGGAAACTTTCCCCAAAGCCGTCCCTGTTTTGACGAAAGAAACATATGTAGATGACATTCTCTCTGGCAGCCATGAAATTCTCTCTGCTGAAACATCTCTCTCCCAAGTCATCCAAGTGTTAGCGTCAGCAGGATTTCCATTACGGAAAATAACGGCCAATCACCCCAGTATAATAAAAAACATCACAGAAGAGGACTTGCTAGATACCAATCTTTTGGAATTCGAGAAAGCAAGCAACACCAAAACTCTCGGCATACAGTGGAACGCTCTGACCGACACGTTTTCGTATACAGTGGACTCAATACCCCTCTCGTCCGCTAATACAAAACGACAAATTCTCTCCTCGGTCGCAAAACTTTTTGAATCCGCAGGGTGGCTTACGCCGATTATGATTCAGGCCAAGATTTTACTCCAAGAGCTATGGATAGACGGAACTGGCTGGGACGAACCAGTGAAGCCCCTCCGCTTCATTAAATGGACGCAGTTCGCAAAAAATTTACCCAACATCTCAGAGATAAAGATACCTCGATGGGTTGACTACATGCCGAACCAGCAGGTTGAACTGCATGGTTTCTGCGATGCGTCAGAAAAGGCATATTGCGCCACTATATATCTGCGAACAACCCACGGTGCCACCACATCGTCCCACCTTCTGGTCGCTAAAGGCAAGGTTGCCCCTCTTCGCACTACCAGTCTTCCAAGACTAGAACTATGTGCAGCTCTACTCCTTGCCCGACTAATCGCCGTCGTACAATCCCATCTCGAGCTCTCTCTTACAAATCTTTACATGTGGTCTGACTCGGAAATTGTGTTAGCATGGCTCGAAAAGCCTCCCCACGCTTGGAAAACTTTCGTATCCAATCGAACAGCTGAAATTATGGATCTCGTCGGAAGCGCCTCCTGGAAGCATGTGGGCAGTCGCGACAATCCAGCAGACATGGGCACTAGAGGATGCAAACCCATGGACTTGGCAAATTCTTCGCTGTGGTGGAATGGCCCTGCGTGGCTGACCCAGCCCCCCGAAGCTTGGCCAAACCCATCTACCCGCAGCATCAACCCGCCTGAAATGCGCCGAGTCGAAGCACTATACTCAGCTGAAAATGACCCCGATGTATTGGATCGATTTTCCTCATTTCCTCGCGCCCTCAGGGTCATGGCATATGCCTTCGGGTTCATAAATAATCTCAAGGACCGAATTCGAGGCAGTAAACCCGCTTACACTCCCTCTCTGTCTCATGAAGATCTCCGCAAAGCGAAAAATAAACTTGTGACGTTAACGCAAACCCGATATTTTCCTCGCGAAAGAGCATGCTTGGAAAAGGCAAAACCCATTGATCAAAGAAGTTCTCTACTAACCCTCAACCCATACCTCGATGAAAATGGGCTCCTCAGGGTTCATGGTAGACTAGTTCATTCGACGTTGACTTACAATGAAAAACATCCCGTTATTATCCCAGAAAAATCAAGATTCGCTGTCCTCTATATACAGTACCTCCATGAACTTCTTCTCCATGCCGAAATACGTCTCATGCAGCAATGCCTCAGACAGGATCTCTATATTCCACGACTTAAACCCCTCATAAAGAGATGCATACATCAGTGCAAAACTTGTACCCTCCACAAGCAGCAAATGCGATCGCAAATCATGGCGGCTTTGCCCCCGGAACGATGCACATATGCTCCGCCTTTCACCACTACCGGTGTCGACTTTGCGGGGCCTTTTCAACTAAAAGCCTCCTTGCTAAGGTCTCACACCTTACTGAAAGGCTACGTGGCCGTTTTTGTCTGTTTCGTGACAAAAGCTGTCCACCTTGAGCTGTGCTCGGACCTAACAACAAATGCCTTTCTCGCAGCATTCGCTCGCTTCGTCGGACGTCGTGGATATCCTGCCACAATGATGAGTGACAACGGCAAAACGTTTATTGGAGCTAAAAGAGCGACGGAAAAGGAGTTCGTTGACTTCATGAAAACTGCCTCTCAAGAAGTAATCGCAAAATACTCTCCCCAGGGCATTAATTGGAAATTCATTCCACCCGGAGCTCCCCACATGGGCGGCTTGTGGGAGTCTGCAGTGAAGAGTTTCAAACTGCACTTCAAGAGGACTGCAGGAGCCCACAAGTTCACATTTGAAGAATTTACCACCCTCTTGGTAAGAATTGAAGCCGTATTAAACTCTCGTCCTATCTCACCTTTATCCCAAGATCCCACAGAGTTTACCGCGCTGACCCCCGGCCATTTTCTCCGAGGTAGCCCCCTCCTCGCTATCCCTGAAGTGGATCACGCGGATTTATCTCTTATAAACCGATGGGACAGGGTAAAAAGCTTACATCATCAATTCACAAAAGGTGGAAGGAAGACTACCTAAAGGATCTCCAGAAAAGGCAGAAGTGGAAAAATCCACAACCCCAACCCAAGGTCGGTGAGTGTGTCTGCATTCACGACGACTCACTTCCCCCGACTGAATGGCGCCTTGGACGTATTGAAAAGGTATATCCCGGACCTGACGGCCATATACGTGTTGTTGACGTTCGTACTCGAACCGGCACCCTCACACGACCACTTGTCAAGCTCTGTTTCCTCCCTCAGATTGAAAGCCCACCCTCTCGGGCAAACCCGGAGAATTCGTAGCTACTCTCAAACCACCTCTGACCACTCTTACCACATCACCGTCACTAATATGTCGTATTTTGCAACATAATGCCAGCTGAAATCCCCTGTATCAGTATTTCTCTCCACTAAAATACTTTTACAACTGTAATTACAGATCGCTATGGATCGTGCAAATCAGTCGTCGTCACGAAGACCAGTGCGGTCGGAGATAGTTGCTCCCAACCGCGCCAATGAATCACGCAGCTCGACACTAATAACGGATTACCGACGGTGCCGCATATGCACCCGTCAGCACGCTCTTCGGAACTGCGTCATATTCAAAAAAATGAAACCACCCCAGAGATGGATGCTTGCACGAGCCCATGAGTTTTGCCTGAATTGCTTGGCATTATCTCACATCACCAGCGAGTGCAGCTCGTACGACAGATGCCGGATCTGTGGAGCGCGACATCACTCCCTACTCCATCGGCGGGACGCTACCCCAAGCGCCCAGCGCGCCCTCCAGGCACCCCGGCCTGGCAGATCCGCCGTACCGGCACCCCCTGCCGCCACCGGGCAACCCCGTTCTCGCCCGGGAAACAACATTCCCTCAGCAGCACCCAGCATCGCACGACGCACCATTCGATGCACCGCACAAGGGCTGCAAACCGCCAACGCTAGAGGAAGAGTGTCCCAAATCCTCGTTCGAGATGCATTGCGGACCCTTAAGGAGCTACAGGAGGCTCTAGCCGCTGAACGCGCCTAGGGCGGGGACGATGTTTGAGCGACTGTCGTAGTCGCCAACAGCCAACCCTTCTATTTAATAGAAATTAGGCTTAAGGAAACCTAAACCTGAATTTACCTGAATTTTATATTGAAGTTTTTACATATGTACCTTTTACGTATAAGTATGCATCGTGAATTATTTGCATGTACAAATACGTATATTCTATATTACGTACATATTCCTTATTAACGTTAAGTATTTGAGACGTTTGTGTTGTACGCTAACACGCCAGCGTATTTCACCTCTCTGGCAACCCCAACAATGGGTTGACAGATGTGACTATGTACGTACATACATATATTTATTATTGCTTTGACATTTCTTTTATATTTTTTATACTACTCGAAATTCTTTTACCATCGCGGTTGTGATCTCTTTTTCTCTTTTAAATTAAATTAAATATAAAGAAATTGTTAACCCATCTGGAAAAACAGGACTTTATAATTCCTGTAATATTATAATTAAAGTGAGTGAATTCAATGTTGTTTTATTTACAAACAAACCTCCCATAAACAACGAGGTGAGCTTATATTGCCATCCATCCACATTGCCACCACCGCCATATACCATCATAACATCGCCATCACCACCGCCGCATCCACAACAGCTATATACTCCCAGGAAAGGAAAGTTGAATCGTGTCCCAGCACAGCCAGGTAAATTGTGTATTGCCAGCTCCCCTAAACAATGGGTATCAAATGAAAGGTGTTAATGAGTATTTTAAAAGGGAGTGGGCTTTAGTTCTATAGGCGGACGCCTTTTCGGGATATCGCCATAAAGGTGGACCAGGGGTCTCTCTAGAATGTTTTCGTACGTTATGGGTATCAAATGAAAAGTGGTAATGAGTATTTTAAAATGGAGTGGGCCTTAGTTCTATAGGTGGGCGCCTTTTCGAGATATTGCCATAAAGGTGGACCAGGGGTGACTCTAGAATGTGTTTGTACGATATGGGTATTAAATGAAAGGTGATAATGAGTATTTTAAGAGGAAGTGGGACTTAGTTCTATAGGTGGGCACCTTTTCGAGATATTGCCATAAAGGTGGACCAGGGGTGACTCTAGAATGTCTTTGTACGATATGGGTATCAAATGAAAGGTGCTAATGATTATTTAAAAGGGAGTGGGCCTTGGTTCTATAGGCGGGCGCCTTTTCAAGATATTGCCATAAAGGTAGACCAGGGGTGACTCTAGAATATCTTTGTACGATATGGGTATCAGATGAAAGGTGCTAATGATTATTTAAAAGGGATAGGGCCTTGGTTCTATAGGCGGGCGCCTTTTCGAGATATTGCAATAAAGGTGGACTAGGGGTGATCTAGAATATCTTTGTACGATATGGGCATCAAATGAAAGGTGCTAACGATTATTTAAAAGGGAGTGGGCCTTGGTTCTATAGGCGGGCGCCTTTTCGAGATATTGCCATAAAGGTGGACCAGGGGTGACTCTAGAATGTGTTTGTACAATATGGGTATCAAATGAAAGGTACTAATGAGTATTTTAAAATGGAGTGGGCTTTAGTTCTATAGGTGGATGCCATTTCGGTAAATAGCCATAAGGTGGAGCAGGGTGACTTTAGAATGCGTTTGCAAGACATGGGTATCAAATGAAAGGTGTTAATGAGTATTTTAAAAGGAAGTGGGCCTTAGTTTTATAGGTGGACGCCATTTCGGGATATCGACTCTAGAATGTGTTTGTAGGATATGGGTATGAAATGAAAGGTGATAAGGATTATTTAAAGTGGGAGTGGGCCTTAGTTCTACAGGTGGGCGCCTTTTCGGTATATTGCAATAAAGGTGGACCAGGGGTGACTCTAGAATATCTTTGTACGATATGGGTATCAGATAAAAGGTGCTAATGATTATTTAAAAGGGATAGGGCCTTGGTTCTATAGGCGGGCGCCTTTTCGAGATATTGCAATAAAGGTGGACCAGGGGTGACTCTAGAATATCTTTGTACGATATGGGTATCAGATGAAAGGTGCTAATGATTATTTAAAAGGGATAGGGCCTTGGTTCTATAGGCGGGCGGCTTTTCGAGATATTGCAATAAAGGTGGACCAGGGTGACTCTAGAATATCTTTGTACGATATAGGTATCAAATGAAAGATGCTAACGATTATTTAAAAGGGAGTGGGCCTTGGTTCTATAGGCGGGCGCCTTTTCGAGATATTGCCATAAAGGTGGACCAGGGGTGACTCTAGAATGTGTTTGTACGATATGGGTATTAAATGAAAGGTGTTAATGAGTATTTGAAAAGGGAGTGGGCCTTAGTTTTATAGGTGGACGTCATTTCGAGATATCGCCAAAAAGGTGGACCATGGGTGTATTAAATGAAAGGTGGTAATGAGTATTTTTAGAGGGAGTAGGCCTTAGTTCTATAGGTTGGCGCCTTTTCGAGATATTGCCATAAAGGTTGACCAGGGGTGATTCTAGAACGTGTTTGTACGATATGGGTATCAAATGACAGGGGTTAATGAGTATTTTAAAAGGGAGTGGGCCTTAGTTCTATAGGTGGACGCCTTTTCGAGATATCGCCATAAAGGTGGACCATGGGTGTCTCTAGAATGTGCTTGTACGATATGTGTATTAAATTAAAGGTGGTAATGAGTATTTTAAAAGGGAGTGGGCTTCAGTTCTATAGGTGGACGCCTTTTCGAGATATTGCCATAAAGGTGGACCAGGGGTGACTCTAGTATATTTTTGCACGATATGGGTATCAAATGAAAGGTGATAATGAGTATTTAAAGAGGGAGTGGGCCTTAGTTCTATAGGTGGACGCCTTTTCGGGATATTGCCATAAAGGTGGACCATGGGTGACTCTAGAGTATTTTTGCACGATATGGGTATCAAATGAAAGGTGATAATGAGTATTTAAAGAAGGACTGGGCCTTAGTTCTATAGGTGGACGCCTTTTCGAGATATTACCATAAGGGTGGACCAGGGGTGACTCTAGAATATTTTTGCACGATATGGGTATCAAATGAAAGGTGTTAATGAGTATTTAAAAGGGAGTGGGCCTTAGTTTTATAGGTGGACGTCATTTCGAGATATCGCCATAAAGGTGGACCTTGGGTGTCTCTAGAATATTTTTGCACGATATGGGTATCAAATGAAAGGTGGTAATGGGTATTTTAAAAGGGAGTGGGCCTTATTTCAATAGGTGGGCGCCTTTTCGAGTTATTGCCATAAAGGTGGACCAAGGGTGACTCTACAATGTGTTTGTACTATATGGGTATCAAATGAAAGGTGTTAATGATTATTTAAAAGGGAATTGGCCTTAGTTCTATAAGTGGGCGCCTTTTCGAGATATTGCCATAAAGGTGGACCAGGGGTGACTCTAGAATGTGTTTGTACGATATGGCTATCAAATGAAAGGGGTTAATGAGTATTTTAAAAGGGGTTGGGCCATAGTTCTATAGGTGGACGCCTTTTCGACATATCGTCATAAAGGTGGACCAGGGGTGACTCTAGAATGCATTTGTAAGATATGGGTATCAAGTGAAAGCTGTTAATGAGTATTTTAAAAGGGAGTGTGCCTTAGTTCTATGGGTGGATGCCTTTTCGAGATATTACTATAAAGGTGGACCAGGGGTGACTCTAGAATGTGTTTGCACGCTATGGGTATCAAATGAAAGGTGATAATGAGTATTTTAAAATGGAGTGGGCCTTAATTATGTAGGTGGACGCCTTTTCGAGATATTGCCATAAAGGTGGACAACGGGTGACTCTAGAATGTGTTTGGGCGATATGGGTATCAAATGAAAGGTGATAATGAGTATTTTAAAAGGGATTGACCCTTAGTTCTATAGGTGGACGCCTTTTCGATATATCGCCACAAAGGTGGTCCAGGGGTGACTCTAGAATGCGTTTGTACTATACGGGTATCAAATGAAATGTGTTAATGATTATTTAAAAGGGAGTGGGCCTTAGTTCTATAGGTTGACGCCTTTTCGAGATATTGCCATAAAGGTGGACCAGGGGTGAATTTAAAATGCGTTTGTACGATATGGGTATCAAATGAAAGGTGTTAATGATTATTTAAAAGGGAGTGGGCCTTAGTTCTATAGGTGGTCGCCTTTTCGAGATATTGCCATAAAGGTGGACCAGGGTGACTCTAGAATGTGTTTGTACGGTATGGGTATTAAATGAAAGGTGATAATGAGTATTTTAAGAGGAAGTGGGACTTATTTCTATAGATGGGCACCTTTTCGAGATATCGCCATAAAGGTGGACAAGGGGTGCCACTAGAATGCATTTGTAAGATATGGGTATCAACTGAAAGGCGTTAATGAGTATTTTAAAAGGGAGTGGGCCTTATTTCTATAGGTGGACGCCTTTTCGAGATATTGCCATAAAGGTGGACCAGGGGTGACTCTAGAATATGTTTGCACGATATGGGTATCAAGTGAAAGGTGGTAATGAGTATTTTAAAAGGGAGTGGGCCTTAGTTCTAAAGGTGGACGCCTTTTCGAGATATCGCCATAAAGGTGGACCAGGGGTGTCTCTAGAATGTGATTGTACGATATGGGTATCAAATTAAAGTTGCTAATGATTATTTAAAAGGGAGTGGGCCTTGGTTCTATAGGCGGGCGCCTTTTCTTGATATTGCCATAAAGGTAGGCCAGGGGTGACTCTAGAATGTCTTTGTACGATATGGGTATCAAATGAAAGGTGCTAATGATTATTTAAAAGGGATAGGGCCTTGGTTCTATAGGCGGGCGCCTTTTCGAGATATTGCAATAAAGGTGGTACAGGGGTGACTCTAGAATATCTTTGTACGATATGGGTATCAAATGAAAGGTGCTAATGATTATTTAAAAGGGAGTGGGCCTTGGTTCTATAGGCGGGCGCCTTTTCGAGATATTGCCATAAAGGTGGACCAGGGGTGACTCTAGAATGTGTTTGTACAATATGGGTATCAAATGAAAGGTACTAATGAGTATTTTAAAATGGAGTGGGCTTTAGTTCTATAGGTGGATGCCATTTCGGTAAATAGCCATAAGGTGGAGCAGGGGGACTTTAGAATGCGTTTGCAAGACATGGATATCAAATGAAAGGTGTTAATGAGTATTTTAAAAGGGAGTGGGCCTTAGTTTTATAGGTGGACGCCATTTCGGGATATCGCCACAAAGGTGGACCAGGGGTGACTCTAGAATTTGTTTGTAGGGTATGGGTATCAAATGAAAGGTGATAAGGAGTATTTAAAGAGGGAGTGGGCCTTAGTTCTACAGGTGGGCCCCTTTTCGATATATTGCCATAAAGGTGGACCAGGGGTGACTCTAGAATGTGTTTGTACGATATGGGTATTAAATGAAAGGTGTTAATGAGTATTTGAAAAGGGAGTGGGCCTTAGTTTTATAGGTGGACGTCATTTCGAGATATCGCCAAAAAGGTGGACCATGGGTGTCTCTAGAATGTGTTTGTACGATATGGGTATTAAATGAAAGGTGGTAATGAGTATTTTTAGAGGGGGTAGGCCTTAGTTCTATAGGTGGGCGCCCTTTCGAATTATTGCCATAAAGGTGGACCAGGGGTGACTCTACAATGTGTTTGTACGATATGGGTATCAAATGAAAGGTGTTAGTGATTATATAAAAGGGAGTGGGCCTTAGTTCTATAGGTTGGCGCCTTTTCGAGATATTGCCATAAAGGTTGACCAGGGGTGATTCTAGAACGTGTTTGTACGATATGGGTATCAAATGACAGGGGTTAATGAGTATTTTAAAAGGGAGTGGGCCTTAGTTCTATAGGTGGACGCCTTTTCGAGATATCGCCATAAAGGTGGACCAGGGGTGACTCTAGAATATTTTTGCACGATATGGGTATCAAATGAAAGGCGATAATGAGTATTTAAAGAGGGAGTGGACCTTAGTTCTATTGGTGGACGCCTTTTCGAGATATTGCCATAAAGGTGGACCAGGGGTGACTCTAGAGTATTTTTGCACGATATGGGTATCAAATGAAAGGTGATAATGAGTATTTAAAGAAGGAGTGGGCCTTAGTTCTATAGGTGGACGCCTTTTCGAGATATTGCCATAAAGGTGGACCAGGGGTGACTCTAGAATATTTTTGCACGATATGGGTATCAAATGAAAGGTGTTAATGAGTATTTAAAAGGGAGTGGGCCTTAGTTTTATAGGTGGACGTCATTTCGAGATATCGCCATAAAGGTGGACCATGGGTGTCTCTAGAATATTTTTGCACGATATGGGTATCAAATGAAAGGTGGTAATGAGTATTTTAAAAGGGAGTGGGCCTTATTTCAATAGGTGGGCGCCTTTTCGAGTTATTGCCATAAAGGTGGACCAAGGGTGACTCTACAATGTGTTTGTACTATATGGGTATCAAATGAAAGGTGTTAGGGATTTATTATTGTAAAAAATTTAATGAGCTGATAGGCCTTAGTTAAATAAAACACAATATTTAAAGTTGTGTTTTAGTTTTACTTCGTCGATATTTCGATTTCAGTCTGAAATCATCTTCAGGACTGTCAAACACAAATAGAAAAAAGGACTATTAGAATAATATTATATTTTGCATATAGGTATATAATAAAGCAACTTACACATATGACTATGTTTGATCGACTGATCAGATGTTCAAAAATTAAGTATAATAAAGCATAACAACGAAAGTAAACAATAGAAAATACCGCAAGTGTAAACAAATTTTTGCAATAACAATAATACATAGGACAAAGAACAATAAGACAGAAAAAATGCATGAGCCATAACTATGGTGTTTAGTTGTTGTCATTGGATAGATTTTGAGCGGGATGTTGGCTGGACGCTGTTTGAATTTGCTGAGCACCGTGAAGCTTGCACTGCATTTTGTTGTTGTTTCAGCAATAGATGTCGATATGCATATGCACATTGGTCGGTGTCGCTTTTAAAATTCATTCTCTTATCATTAGGTGTGCTCATAATATGGAGCATTTCCAAAGTAAAACGCTTATTATAATGTTTCTCAATATCCAAGATAGAAACATTTTTGAAGTCAGGATAGTGACCAGTATCCTTACAATGCGCTGTCAAGGCCGTCTTATTGTCCGAAGCAATGTTTCTAAGCTTTATATTGGACTTATGACCGGAAATCCTTGTCTTTAGCTTTAATTTGGTTGTCCCCACATATACCTTATCGCATAAGTGGGACCCGTCACCGTTGCATGGAATTTTATAAATGATGTTGGATTTCTCATCTTTCAAGATTCTGTCCTTAGTATTGCTGTAAACCTGTCGTAACGTATTGTTATATGTGAACGCTAGTGTAATTTTCTTTTTGTCATATAATTGCGATGTCTTTATTCTCTCCGATATTCCTGGAACATATACTATAGGCTTGTATATTTTACTTTTCGTTTCACGTGTTGCCTCATCATTAGAGGTTCTAATTTTGAAATTTCGTATGAGTTTGTTGATGAGATTACTGGGGAATTCATTTTCTTCTAGAGTTTTCTTTATAATCGCAATATTCTTTCCATGGTATATTCTGTCGCTAATAGTGAGTACCCTACTGATGAAGTTTTTGGCTGTATTTAAAATTGTTTTCCTTTCATGGTGTGAGTTGTAGTTGATTAATCTTCCCGAAGCTGTGGGTTTTTTGTACCAGTCAAAATATATTTTATTGTTGTGCGTGTTTATTAGCGTGTCAAGGTATGGTAGTTGACCGTCTTTTTCGACCTCCACTGTAAATCTGATGTTCTTGTTGTAGCTGTTGAGTTCCTTCAGCATATTCTCTACTTCATCCGTTTTGACAATCGCAAATAAATCATCTACATATTTAGTTAGTAGGCGTGGTTTACATTTGGCTTCCATCTCAAATCTTGTTAGCAGCTCTTCCATGATGATGTCTGCTATGACCGGGGAGGCTGGGGAACCCATGGGCATTCCTGTCCGTTGTTCATATATCTTTTCATTGTATTTGAAATATCCATTCTCCTTTATACAAAATTTGACAATCGTTAAAAAAAGTTCCCTTGTTAACGTTGTGTACTCTTTTATTTCATCCCACTTTGAAGAAATGATTTCCAAGGCCACATCAACTGGAATGCTTGGGAACAGGGAGACTACGTCGAAGGACACCAAGCATTCATCATCATATATGTACGTGCCCCCCACTTTGTTTTTAAATTCTGTCGAGTCCTTAACATTATACTTGGACGACATAGTAACTTTTTCAAGAATTTTCACGACATATTTACATAAATTGTATGACGGGGAGTCAATCGAGGAGCATATAGGCCGTACAGGTATATTTTCTTTGTGGATTTTTGGTAATCCGTAAATTCTCGGTGTGTTTGCGTTTTTACATAGAAGAAATTTCTTTTCTTGGGCATCTATATTGCCACTGTTGAACATTCGTTGTACTAATTCATTGTTTTTCTCCTGTAATTTGTTAGTCGGATCGCGTTTTAAAACCCTGTAGGTAGAGATGTCGTTGACTACCGTCTGTATTTTTGAGTCGTATTCTTTTTTGTCCATGACAACCGTAACATTGCCCTTGTCGGCATTAAGTATGATTAACTGTTTGTTTTGTTTGAGGAACCGTTTTGTGTCTTCTAAGGTTTGGCATATAAATTTGTCTCGGAATGAAGTCGTCTTTTTCTTTAAGTGATCCTGTATTAGTGTCGTGAAATTATTTCTGGCTATTTCTTGCATATCTCTATCTTTTACAGTTTGTATGATGTTCTCCCCGTCTGCTATAAACTTAAACAATGGAAACTTCTCATTATCGGACGCAAGGGCGTATTTTGGGCCAAGGGATAATAGCCACTGTATGTTGTGTGGGATTTCTATCTGTGTTAGGTTTCGAAACCATTGTGGGACTACCCTAATATTTAATTTTTCCATTTCTTTTTGTCTTAGTTTTTCGTACTTGTTGGTTTGTGTCTTTTTGATATTGTTGGTAAGTTTGTCCAGCAGTACATTTTCACTGTCGAAAAACTTTTTTGAGTGATGCAAGTCAAGTATATGAGAAATCTCTGTTTTCATTTTTTCCGATTCCCTCTTTTTTTGTCTTAGGAGTTCATGTTTGATACATATTATGATGTTTAATAATTTTATTTGCACTTTGCTAATATATGTGGACACTCTGTTGGTGAACTTACTTGGTATCCTGCTGCTACTGGTGTTGTTGCTTATGATGTACATCAGAGATTTCTCATATACTTGACTTGCATCACTCAAAAAAGTTTTTCGACAGTGAAAATGTACTGCTGGACAAACTCATCAACAATATCAAAAAGACACAAACCAACAAGTACGAAAAACTAAGACAAAAAGAAATGGAAAAATTAAATATTAGGGTAGTCCCACAATGGTTTCGAAACCTAACACAGATAGAAATCCCACACAACATACAGTGGCTATTATCCCTTGGCCCAAAATACGCCCTTGCGTCCGATAATGAGAAGTTTCCATTGTTTAAGTTTATAGCAGACGGGGAGAACATCATACAAACTGTAAAAGATAGAGATATGCAAGAAATAGCCAGAAATAATTTCACGACACTAATACAGGATCACTTAAAGAAAAAGACGACTTCATTCCGAGACAAATTTATATGCCAAACCTTAGAAGACACAAAACGGTTCCTCAAACAAAACAAACAGTTAATCATACTTAATGCCGACAAGGGCAATGTTACGGTTGTCATGGACAAAAAAGAATACGACTCAAAAATACAGACGGTAGTCAACGACATCTCTACCTACAGGGTTTTAAAACGCGATCCGACTAACAAATTACAGGAGAAAAACAATGAATTAGTACAACGAATGTTCAACAGTGGCAATATAGATGCCCAAGAAAAGAAATTTCTTCTATGTAAAAACGCAAACACACCGAGAATTTACGGATTACCAAAAATCCACAAAGAAAATATACCTGTACGGCCTATATGCTCCTCGATTGACTCCCCGTCATACAATTTATGTAAATATGTCGTGAAAATTCTTGAAAAAGTTACTATGTCGTCCAAGTATAATGTTAAGGACTCGACAGAATTTAAAAACAAAGTGGGGGGCACGTACATATATGATGATGAATGCTTGGTGTCCTTCGACGTAGTCTCCCTGTTCCCAAGCATTCCAGTTGATGTGGCCTTGGAAATCATTTCTTCAAAGTGGGATGAAATAAAAGAGTACACAACGTTAACAAGGGAACTTTTTTTAACGATTGTCAAATTTTGTATAAAGGAGAATGGATATTTCAAATACAATGAAAAGATATATGAACAACGGACAGGAATGCCCATGGGTTCCCCAGCCTCCCCGGTCATAGCAGACATCGTCATGGAAGAGCTGCTAACAAGATTTGAGATGGAAGCCAAATGTAAACCACGCCTACTAACTAAATATGTAGATGATTTATTTGCGATTGTCAAAACGGATGAAGTAGAGAATATGCTGAAGGAACTCAACAGCTACAACAAGAACATCAGATTTACAGTGGAGGTCGAAAAAGACGGTCAACTACCATACCTTGACACGCTAATAAACACGCACAACAATAAAATATATTTTGACTGGTACAAAAAACCCACAGCTTCGGGAAGATTAATCAACTACAACTCACACCATGAAAGGAAAACAATTTTAAATACAGCCAAAAACTTCATCAGTAGTGTACTCACTATTAGCGACAGAATATACCATGGAAAGAATATTGCGATTATAAAGAAAACTCTAGAAGAAAATGAATTCCCCAGTAATCTCATCAACAAACTCATACGAAATTTCAAAATTAGAACCTCTAATGATGAGGCAACACGTGAAACGAAAAGTAAAATATACAAGTCTATAGTATATGTTCCAGGAATATCGGAGAGAATAAAGACATCGCAATTATATGATAAAGAGAAAATTACACTAGCGTTCACATATAACAATACGTTACGACAGGTTTACAGCAATACTAAGGACAGAATCTTGAAAGATGAGAAATCCAACATCATTTATAAAATTCCATGCAACGGTGACGGGTCCCACTTATGCGATAAGGTATATGTGGGGACAACCAAATTAAAGCTAAAGACAAGGATTTCCGGTCATAAGTCCAATATAAAGCTTAGAAACATTGCTTCGGACAATAAGACGGCCTTGACAGCGCATTGTAAGGATACTGGTCACTATCCTGACTTCAAAAATGTTTCTATCTTGGATATTGAGAAACATTATAATAAGCGTTTTACTTTGGAAATGCTCCATATTATGAGCACACCTAATGATAAGAGAATGAATTTTAAAAGCGACACCGACCAATGTGCATATGCATATCGACATCTATTGCTGAAACAACAACAAAATGCAGTGCAAGCTTCACGGTGCTCAGCAAATTCAAACAGCGTCCAGCCAACATCCCGCTCAAAATCTATCCAATGACAACAACTAAACACCATAGTTATGGCTCATGCATTTTTTCTGTCTTATTGTTCTTTGTCCTATGTATTATTGTTATTGCAAAAATTTGTTTACACTTGCTGTATTTTCTATTGTTTACTTTCGTTGTTATGCTTTATTATACTTAATTTTTGAACATCTGATCAGTCGATCAAACATAGTCATATGTGTAAGTTGCTTTATTATATACCTATATGCAAAATATAATATTATTCTAATAGTCCTTTTTTCTATTTGTGTTTGATAGTCCTGAAGATGATTTCAGACTGAAATCGAAATATCGACGAAGTAAAACTAAAACACAACTTTAAATATTGTGTTTTATTTAACTAAGGCCTATCAGCTCATTAAATTTTTTACAATAATAAGTACTTACAAGGCTATCAAAAATCAGCAATATGTGTTAGGGATTATTTAAAAGGGAGTGTGCCTTAGTTCTATTGGTGGACGCCGTTTCGAGATATTGCCATAAAGGTGGACCAGGGGTGACTCTAGAATATGTTTGCACTATATGTGTATTAATTTAAAGATGGTAATGAGTATTTTAAAAGGGAGTGGGCCTCAGTTCTATAGGTGGACGCCTTTTCGAGATATTGCCATAAAGGTGGACCAGGGGTGACTCTAGAATGTGTTTGTACGATATGGGAATCAAATGAAAGGTGGTAATGAGTATTTTAAGAGGGAGTGATCCTTAGTTCTATAGGTGGGCGCCTTTTCGAGATATTGCCATAAAGGTGGATCAGGGGTGACTCTAAAATGTGTTTGTACAATATGTATATCAAATGAATGGTGGTAATGAGTATTTTAAAAGGGAGTGATCCTTTGTTCTATAGGTGGGCGCCTTTTCGAGATATTGCCATAAAGGTGGACAAGGGGTGCCTCCAGAATGCATTTGTAAGATATGGGTATCAAATGAAAGGCGTTAATGAGTATTTTAAAAGGGAGTGGGCCTTATTTCTAATGAGTATTTAATGAAGGAGTGGGCCTTAGTTCTATAGGTGGACGCCTTTTCGAGATATTGCCATAAAGGTGGACCAGGGGTGACTTTAGAATGTGTTTTTAAGATATGGGTATCAAATTAAAGGTGGTAATGATTATTTTAAGAAGGAGTGGGTCTTAGTTCTATAGTTGGGCGCCTTTTCGAGATATTGCCATAAAGGTGGATCAGGGGCGACTCTAGAATGTGTTTGTACGATACGGGTATCAAATGAAAGGTGATAATGAGTATTTTAAAAGGGAGTGGGCCTTAGTTCTATAGGTTTGGGGTGACTCTAGAATGTGTTTGTAAGATATGGGTATCACATGAAAGGTGTTAATGATTATTTAAAAGGGAGTGGGCCTTAGTTCTATAGGTAGGCGCCTTTTCGAGATATTGCCATAAAGGTTGACCAGGGGTGACTCTAGAATGTGTTTTTAAGATATGGGTATCAAATTAAAGGTGGTAATGATTATTTTAAGAGGGAGTGGGTCTTAGTTCTATAGTTGGGCGCCTTTTCGAGATATTGCCATAAAGGTGGATCAGGGGCGACTCTAGAATGTGTTTGTACGATATGGGTATCAAATGAAAGGTGATAATGAGTATTTTAAAAGGGAGTGGGCCTTAGTTCTATAGGTTTACATCTTTTCGAGATATTGCCGAATATGTTTGCACGATATGTGTATCAAGTGAAAGGTGATAATGAGTATTTTAAGAGGGAGTGGGCGTTAGTTCTATAGGTGGGCGCCCTTTCGAGATATTGCCATAAAGGTGGAACATCGGTGACTATAGAATGTGTTTGTACGATATGGATATCACATGAAAGGTGTTAATGATTATTTAAAAGGGAGTGGGCCTTAGTTCTATAGGTGGGCGCCTTTTCGAGATATTGCCATAAAGGTTGACCAGGGGTGACTCTAGAATGTGTTTGTAAGATATGGGTATCACATGAAAGGTGTTAATGATTATTCAAAAGGGAGTGGGCCTTAGTTATATAGGTAGGCGCCTTTTCGAGATATTGCCATAAAGGTTGAGCAGGGGTGACTCTAGAATGTGTTTTTAAGATATGGGTATCAAATTAAAGGTGGTAATGATTATTTTAAGAGGGAGTGGGTCTTAGTTCAATAGTTGGGCGCCTTTTCGAGATATTGCCATAAAGGTTGACCAGGGGTGACTCTTGAATGTGTTTTTAAGATATGGGTATCAAATTAAAGGTGTTAATGATTATTTAAAAGAGAGTGGGCCTTAGTTCTATAGGTGGGCGCCTTTTCGAGATATTGCCATAAAGGTTGACCAGGGGTGACTCTAGAATGTGTTTATAAGATATGGATATCACATGAAAGGTGTTAATGATTATTTAAAAGGGAGTGGGCCTTAGTTCTATAGGTGGGCGCCTTTTCGAGATATTGCCATAAAGGTTGACCAGGGGTGACTCTAGAATGTGTTTGTAAGATATGGATATCACATGAAAGGTGTTAATGATTATTTAAAAGGGAGTGGGCCTTAGTTCTATAGGTAGGCGCCTTTTCGAGATATTGCCATAAAGGTGGACCAGGGGTGACTCTAGAATATGTTTGTACGATATGGGTATTAAATGAAAGGTGATAATGAGTATTTTATGAGGGAGTGGGCCATAGTTCTATAGGTGGACCCCATTTAGGGATATAGCCATAAAGGTGGATCAGGGTTGACTCTAGAATGCGTTTGTACGATATGGGTATCAAATGAAAGGTATTAATGAGTATTTTAAAAGGGCGTGGACCTAAGTTCTATAGATGGACGCCTTTTCGAGATATCGCCGTAAAGATGGACCAGGGGTGACTCTAGAATGCGTTTGTACGATATGGGTATCAAATGAAAGGTGTTAATGAGCATTTTAAAAGGGAGTAATCCTTAGTTCCATAGGTGGACGCCGTTTCGAGATGTCGCCATAAAGGTGGACCAGGGGTGACCCTAGAATTTGTTTGCACAATATGGGCATCAAACGAAAGGTGTTAATAAGTATTTTAAAAGGGAGTGGGCCTTAGTTCTATAGGTGGACGCCGTTTCGAGATATCGCCA